>NC_057419.1:2708832-2898507 GCF_019320065.1 Cervus canadensis
TTGATGCCTTTGAACTGTGGTATTGAAGAAGACTCTTGAGAGTCCCTTGGAGTGCAAGGAGATCCAACCAGTCCATCCTAAAAAAAAAAAAAAAATCAGTCCTGAATATTCATTGGAAGGAATGATGCTGAAGCTGAAACTTCAATACTTTGACCACCTGACGCGGTGAACTGACTCTTTGGAAAAGACCCTGATGCTGGGAAAGATTGAAGACAGAAGGAGACGGGGAAGACAGAGGATGAGATTGTTGAATGGCATTATTGACTCGATGGACATGAGTTTTAGTAAGCTCCAAGAGTGTGTGATGGACAGGGAAGCCTGGTGTCCTGCAGTCCATAGGGTCTCAAAGAGTCAGACACAACTGAATGAACTGAACTGAACTGAATTACCATAGCACTCTGTGAATTCTTCTCTATTACAGAATTGATCACATTATATTTTCATCATTTTTTCTACCAATTAGATTGTGAGTTTGAGTACTGTGTTATAATCATATCTTTATCTCTAATGCTTCATATAGTGTCTGGAAGCAATTAAGTACTCAATTGATATCTGGTGAGAGATGATGCAGAAATATAAAGTACTATAGGTAATGGCAAACCACTTCACATTCTTGCTTTGAGAACCTCATGAACAGTATGAAAGGCAAAAAAATATGACACTGAAAGATGAACTCCCCAGGTCGGTAGATGCCCAATATGCTATTGGATAAGAGAAGGGATATAGCTCCAGAAAGAAAGAAGAGGCTGAGCCAAAGTAGAAACAACACCTAGTTGTGGATGTACCTGGTGGTGAAAGTAAAGTTAGATTCTGTAAAGAGCAATATTACATAGGAAGCTGGAATATTAGGTCCATGAATCAAGGTAAATTGAAAGTGGTCAAACAGAAGATGGCAAGAGTGAACATCAACATTTTAGGAATCAGTGAGCTAAAATGGATGTGAATGGGAGAATTTAATTCAGATAATAGTTATTCTACTATTGTGGGCAAGAATCCCTTAGAAGAAATGGAGTAGCCCTCGTAGTCAAGAAAAGCGTCTGAAATCCAGTGTAATCTCAAAAATGACAAAATGATCTCAGTTTGTTTCCAAGGCAAATGATTCAATATAACAGTAATCTAAGACTATGCCCCAACCACTAATGCTGAAGAAACTGAAGTTGAATGGTTCTATGAAGACCTACAAGACTTTCTAGAACTAATACCCAAAAAAGATGTCCTTTTCATCATAGAGGACTGAAATGCCAAGGTAGGAAGTCAAGAGATACCTGGAGTAACAGACAAGTTTGGCCTTAGAGTACAAAATGAAGCAGGGCACAGGGTAACAGAGTTTTGCCAAGAGAATGCACAGTTCATAGCAAACACCCTCTTTCAGCAACACAAGTGACGACTCTACACATGGACACCACTGGATGGTCAATATCGAAATGAGATTGACTATATTCTGTGCAGCCAAATATACAGAAGTTCTATACAGTCAGCAAAAACAAGTCTGGGAGCTGACTATGGCTCAGATATTGAACTCCTTATTGCAAAATTCAGACTTGAATTGAAGAAAGTAGGGAAAACCACTAGATAATTCAGGTATGACCTGAATCAAATCTCTTATGATTATACAGTGGAAATGACAAGTAGATTCAAGGGATTAGATCTGATAGGTGGTGCCTCAAGAACTATGGATGGAGGTTCATAAAGTTATACAGGAGGCAGTGATCAGGACCATGCCCAAGAAAAAGAAATGTAAGGAGTCAGGCTTTACAAATAGCTGAGAAAAGAAGATAAGTGAAAGGCAAAGGGGAAAAGGAAAGATAAACCCATTTGAATGCAGAGTTCCAAAAAATAGCAAGGAGAGATGATAAAGCCTTCCTAAATGAGCAATGCAAAAAAAAAAAAAAAAAAAAAAAAAAAAAAAAAAAAAAAAAAAAAAAAAAAGGAAAAAGGAAAACAAAGACTGGGGAAGACTAGAGCTCTCTTCAAGAAAATTACAGATACCATGGAGACATTTCATGCAAAGATGGGCACAATAAAGGACAGAAGCAGTAAGGACCTAACAGAAGCAAAACAAATTAAGAAGAGGTGGCAGGAATACACAGAAGAACTATACAAAAAAGATCTTAATGTCCTGGATAACCACAATGGCGTGGTCACTCACCTAGAGCGTGACATCCTGGAATGTGAAGTCAAGTGGGCCTTAGGAAGCATTTCTATGAACAAAGCTAGTGGAAGTGATAGAATTCCAGCTGAGCTATTTCAAATCCTAAAAAATGATGCTGTGAAAGTGCTGCACTCAAAATGCCAGCAAATTGGAAAACTCAGCAGTGGCCACAAGACTGGAAAACATCACTCTTCATCCAGTCCCAAAGAAGGGCAATGCCAAAGAATGTTCAAACTATGACAGAATTGCACTCATTTCACATGTTAGCATGTAGTGCTCAAAATCTCCCAAGCTAGGCTTCAACAGTATGTGAACCGATAATTTCCAGATGTACAAGCTGAATTTAGAAAAGGCACAGGAACTAGAAATGAAATTGCTAACATTCATTAGATGATAGAGAAACCAAGGGAATTCCAGGTAAACATCTACTTCTGCTTCTTTGACAACACCAAAGCCTTTGACTCTGCAGATCACAACAAACTGTGCAAAATTTTTAAAGAGATGGGAATACCAGACCACCTTACCTGCCTCCTGAGAAAACTGTATGCAGGTCAAGATGCAAGAGTTAGAACCAGACATGGAACAACAGACTGTTTCAAAATTGGAAAAGGAGTACGTTTAGGCTGTATACTGTCATCCTGCTTATTTAACTTCTTTGCAAAGTACATCATGCAAAAATTCAGTCTGGATGAAGCTCCGGCTGCAATCAAGACTGCTTGGGGTAATATCAATACTTTCAGATATGCAGATAACACCACCGTAATGGCAGAAAGTGAAGAGGAACTAAATAGCCTCTTAATGAGGGTGAAAGAGGAGAATAATAAAGCTATCTTAAAACTCAGCATTCAAACAAACGAAGATCATGGCACCCAGTCCTATCATTTCATGGCAAATAGATGGGTGAAAATTGGAAACAGTGACAGACTTTATTTTCTTGGGCTCCAAAATCACTGTGGATGGTGACTGCTGCCGTGAAATTAAAAGATGCTTACTCCTTGGAAGAAAAGCTATGCAAATCTAGACAGCATATTAAAAAGTAGAGACATACTTTGCTGACAATGGTCCCTATAGTCAAAGCTACGGTTTTTCTTGTAGTCATATACGGAAGAGAGATTTAGACCATAAAGAAGACTGAGCACTGAAGAACTGATGCTTTTCAACTGTGGTGCTGGAGAAGACTCTTGGGAGTCCCTTGGGCAGCAAGGAGATCAAACCAGTCAGTCTTAAAGGAAATCAGTTCTGAATGTTCATTGCAAGGACTGATGCTGAAACTGAAGCTCCAATATTTTGGCCACCTGATGTGAAGAACTGACCCATTGAAAAAGACCCTGATGCTGGGAAAGATTGAAGGCAGGAGAAAAGGGGCGACAGAGGATGAGATGGTTGGATGGCATCATCGACTCAATGGACATGAGTTTGAACAAACTCTGGGACATAGTGAAGGGCAGGGAAGCCTGGCATGCTCTAGTCCATGGGATCGTAAAGAGTCAGATATGACTTAGCAACTGAACAACAACAACACTTTAAACCTTGAACTGTGGGGAATCTAAAATCTTTTCTACACATATTCATAATTTCGCAAGCTTCAGTGTTGAAATCTGGATGAAGACTTTCGGATATAACAAAATGCCACATCAAAATTTTGTCTCCTTCCAAAAAGGACCCTATTAATAGCAAGTTTTCTGAGACATCATGTCCATAGAACAAGAGATAAAAACTTTCGAAGATAGAACATTTTAGCAAAGCTAACAGAATTTAAGCTTCATAGTTTTTGTGTTTGGCTGATATGACTAAAATTACTTGAGCCTGAAAGAATTTGGTACGGTTACTTTGATCAGCCTAGAGTCATACACAACTGAGCACCTAACACTTTCACTCTCAATGGTTGAATTTTATTGCTGAATATGTGAGTTAATTAATTGCATGATCAACAATTTGTTCTTTACACTGAAATACAAAATCCAAAAATTTTGTGACCAACTAGGTAACTATTGATGTAAATAATACTTTCCTTTAATACAGTATGAAAGCTAGAAGTGATAAGTAAAAAGTGGCACTGTTTACTAAATATCTGTCCTTTAACACCATTAAAAAATATTAATTGAGAATTCATGAGGTACATAGCAACCATATAAGCGTAAGGGAATATCAAGATGAATTTTGCCACATTCATTTTATTAAGAAATTTGCAATCCAAGTGGAAAAGTAATGAAGATATTTCCTCCCAATATTTTATAGTATCTCCACTTGAAATATACTGTTTTGCATGTACAAATGTGTTTGAAAAACCTCAGTTCAGTTCAGTTCAGTCGCTCAGTTGTGTCCGACTTTTTGCTGGGACTGCAGCACGCCAGGCTTCCCTGTCCATCACCAACTCCCAGAGTTTGCTCAAACTCATGTCTATGGAGTCAGTGATGCCATCCAACCATCTCATCCTCTGTCATCCACTTCTCCTTCAGCCTTCAATCTTTTCCAGCATCAGGGTCTTTGACAGTGAGTCAATTCTTCACATCAGGTGGCCAAATTATTGGAGTTTCAACTTTATCATCAGTCCTTCCAATGAATATTCATGATTGATTTCCTTTAGGATTGACTGGTTGGCTCTCCTTGCACTCCAAGGGACTCTCAAGAGTCCTCTCCAACACCACAGTTCAAAAGCATTAAAAGACTGTGGCTAATTTATATTAACAACCATTTTCATTAGGACATTCCCTTTTATAATATTGACTATTTTTATTCCTTACAGCAAGACACACATGCAACTCTTCTTAACCATCTCCTGAAATTTTTCCACTTCCCCACATGCCACCCCATCCACAGACATGTAAAACTATCTTTAACCCCACAACAACCTGAAAACTTAGTAGTTAATTATTTTATTGAAAGTATGAAAAAGAGAGCACCATATCTCCACTGGATTAAAACATGTATATTTTTTGCACTTTCATGTGTATGTTATGGCCAAATATCTTTTTTTATACTACAATTTTTAGATGCAAAAAAGGTAAAAATTTATTTCAAAAGAGATAATAAATGGTAGAATATACTAAAACCATATGTGAGAACTTTCAGAGACTCATAGTAGTTTTTAGATGAGCAAATGAGAACTATTAGAATTCTGTGCTAGTTTGTTTTCTTTTTACAATAATAGAGTAAGGGATAGAAATTTCTAGAAGAGTCTAAAAGGTCCAGAACTTTAAAAAAACACTTTTGCTTTATTTTGAGTTTATGAATTTAAAACATACCAAAAAAATCCAGAAAAAAGTACAAATTATTTTAGTGCTTAATGCCACATCTTATTTGTCCATTCCTCTGTTATGAACATTTAGGTTGCTTCCATGTCTCGGCTACTGCAAATAGTGCTGCTATGAACATTGGGGTGCATGAATTTTTCGAATTATGGTTTTCTCCAGATATATGACCAAGAGTGGAATTGCTGAATCATATGTTAACTTTATTTTTAGTTCTTTAAGGAACAACCATTCAGTTTTCTTTGGTGGTTGCACCAATTTACTTTCCCATCAACAGTGTAGGAGGCTTCCTTTCTCTCCTATCACTTATTATTTATAAACTCTTTTTTTATAGTTTTATTTTTATGGGAGTATATTTGCTTTACAATGTTGTGTTAGTTTCTACTGAACAACAAAGTGAATTAGCTATAAGTATACATATATCCCTTCCCTCGTGAGCCTCCCTCCCACATCCCCATCCCACCCCTCTAGGTCATCACAGAGCACCAAGCTGAGTTCCCTGTTCTATACAGTAGCTTCCCACCAGATATCTGTTTTACACATGATAGTGTATATATGTTAGTGCTACTCTTCTAATTCATCCCATGCTACACTTCCCCCATTGTGTTAACATGTCCATTCTCTATGCCTGTATCTCTATTCCTGCCCTGCAAATAGGTTCATTTGTGTCATTTTTCCAGATTCCATATATATGCATTGATATACACTGTTTTTTCTTTCTTGTTAATTTTTTTAAAATTTATTTTTAATTGGGTGAAAATTCCTTTACAATATTGTATTGGTTTATGCTATATAACAATGCAAATCAGTTATACTTATACATACATCGCCTCCCTCTTGAGCCTCTCTCTCCTCCTCCCAACCTACCCTTCTAAGTGATCAAGAGAGCCAGGCTTGGCTCCCTGTGTTATATAGCAACTTCTTATCAGCTATCTATTTTACACATGGCAGTGTATATATGTTGATGCTACTTTCTCTATTTGTTCCACTATCTCCTTCCCCTACTGTGTCCACAAGTCCATTCTCTATATCATAATCTCTACTGCTTCTCTGCAAATAGGTTCATTATACCATTTTTCCTGATTCCATATATATGCATTAATAGGCAATATTTGTTTTTTCTTTCTGGCTTACTTCACTCTGTATGACAGACTCTAGGTTCATCCACATTACTACAGTGATGCAATTCCATTCCTTTTCATGGCTGAGTGATATTCCATTGTCTATATGTACCTTATCTTCTTTACATTTCTCTGTCAATGGACATTTAGGTTCTTTCCATGTCCTGGCTATTGTAAATAGTGCTGCAATGAACACTGGGGTGCATGTGTCTTTTTGAATTATGATTTTTCTTAGGGTACATGCCCAGTAGTGGAATTGCTGAGTCATATAGGATTGGGGGCAGGAGGAGAAGGGGATGACAGAGGATGGCATCACCAACTCGATGGACATAGATTTGAGTAAACTCCGGGAGTTGGTGATGAACAGGGAGGCCTGGTATGCTGCGATTCATGGGGTCACAAAGAGTCGGACATGACTGAGCAACTGAACTGACTGACTGACTGACTGATAGAAGTTTTATTTTTTAGCTTTTTAAGGAACTTCTACACTGTTATCCATAGTGGCTGTATTAATTTACACTCCAACTCACAGTGCAATAGTGTTCCCTTTTCTCCACACCCTCTTCAGTACTTATGGTTTATAAATTTTTTGATGATGGTCATTCTGACTGCTGTGAAGTGGTACCTCATTGTAGGTTTGATTTACATTTCTCTACTAATTAGCGGCATTGAATATCTTTTAATGTGCTTGTAGGCCATTTGTATGTCTAGAAAGAAGAGCAATTAAAGAGGATAGGGAAATGCACTTTGAGTCTGAAAATGTTTACAAATACATTTTTGATTGTTGTGATAAAAAATAAAAGAATAAATAAGGAATAAGGAATAAAAGATAAAAAATAAAAGATAGGAAAAAAATCATTTGAACTACTTGATTACCATGATTCAACAGGTTCAGATTTTTTATAAATTCTTCATTTAAAAAGACCACAGAATCATTTCTCAGGCTCTGATCATGTGCCTCCAAAGAGACAAATGAGAGAAAACACAAAAGTAGGTCGTAGAATTAAGAGTATGATTACAAAAGATATTACATGAATTATTTTCTTTGGTTTTTACTGAGGGAAATTAATGATAAAGCTTTCCTGAAACTGTTTAGTAAATCAAAGGTATCAGAAAAAATTTATTTTAAATGTTTAGATAGTCTATGCCTTTTCTATCCAATATAGTAGCCACTAGCCAGATTTAGTTATTTAAATTTAAATTCATTATAATAAGATAGCCCATTTCTTAGTCATACTAACTGAATTTTAATTCCACTATAACCACATATGGCTAGTGGTTGACATATTGGGCAGCATAGATTTATAGAACATTTCTGTCATTGCAGAAAGGTATATTTGAAATCACTTGTCAGATCTTAGTCAATGTACTAGATGTAGGAGGATCATAAGAACTAGAGAACATCTCTTAGTTTGAAGGAACTCACAGTTAAAATTCTGCAGTAGATGACCGCAAAGTGTAAGATTTTTGTTTGTTTGTTTTTATAAATGGCCACTTCAATCCATAAGGATAGAATTCTGAGAACTATAGACCAATAATTCTTATTCTTACATTGTGGGCAAGGTGGAAGATTAACAGCAATATCATCAAATGCTTAAGAAAGCATAACCTACTAGGTAAAAATGATCATGATTTCTATAAGGAAAATTATGATTGACAAAATCAACTAGGGTTTTTTGCACATTTTTAGTAAGGAAGTTGAAATGGTTATAACTTATTTAGACTTTCAAAAAAATTCCATAAGTTTCCACACCAGAGGCCTTTAAAAGTGTCTGTCATTGACTAGTTGGTCTCCAAAATTCCTTCCAAACTAACATCTGACACTGACCTTCATGACAATGAACTGCCAAGCTGACAACGATAATCTGCATGGAGATCTCCCAAGGCTAGTTGAGTGGGTAGGACTCAACAGATAAGCTTCAATGAGCTAAATGTTATTTATTAGAAAATGGGCTTCAAACAATAACCTTGACATTTAACATACTGAAAACACAGAGTTGAAGGATAGCAAAATAAATAAGAGCTCCTTTGATTCTTCAAAGGAAGCTGAAGCAAATTTAAAATATAATATGCCAGAAAGGATATAAAATCTTAGCAGTGACTATCATAGAATCTTACCTGCTATCTAGTATTTAATTCCACCTGAAGATGTCACTCCTGTCTCCTCCTACCCTCTTTTGGAATAATTTCCAGTTTTGAGGAGTGTACCCTTCACTAGACCAATCTGTTTAATTATTCTCTAACTGCTAGAAAATAGATATATTACATTGAACTGAAGTTTTCCTCCGTTAATTTCCACCATTGGTTTTGGTTCTGCCTTTTGGAACTAGGCAAAATAAACATAATCTTTCTTCCCCTTATATTCCCTACATATGCTTTAAGACACCTATCATGTACATCATGTACATATATTTCCCTGCCCCTAGTGGGGATGCAGACATTAAAAAAATAACCGCCCAGATTAGAACATAGGTGCAAAGTACATATATATATACTTATATATACTATATATATATATAACATATATATATATAACACGTATATATATATATAACATATATATAGTATGTGTGTATATATATATGTATATATATATGTGTGTGTGTGTATATATATATGTGTATATATATATATATGTGTGTGTGTATATATATATATATAAAAAACACAAAGATGTGTTACTGAGGGAGACACAGCTTCCTGCAAGAGGGTATAGCAAAGGAACCTGATTCAGACCTGTCCATTGTTTCATGGATCTTTATAATCTCCCTGGACACCAGGGATAATCATGTTCATCTGTCTTCCCACACAACCCATCAAAATTTTGGGCTAAAGAGATTTTCAACCAATGTTTATTTTAAAAAACATTTTATTTTGAAATTATTTTAGATTACAGACAATTTGAAAAAAATGCACAGTGAGTCCTGGATTACTTTGACTCTGCTTCCTCCAATGTTCACATCTTACATAAGTATTTGTTGTTCAGTCTCTAAGTCCTGTTTGACTTTTTCCACTCCATGGACTGCAGCACGCCAGGCTTCCCTGCCCTTCACTATCTCCCAAAGTTTGTTCAAACCCATGTCCATTGAGTCCATGATGCCATCCAAACATCTCATTCTTTGTCACCCCCTTCTTCTCCTGCCCTCAATCTTTCCTTGCATTGGGGTCTTTTCCAATGAGTTGACTCTTCCCATAAGGCCAAAGTATTGGAGGTTCAGCTTCAGCATCAGTCCTTGCAATGAATATTCAGGGTTGATTGCCTTTAGGATTGACTGGCTTGATCTCCTTGTTGTCCAAGGAACTCTCAAGAGTCTTCTGCAGAACTGCAGTTCAAAAGCATCAATTCTTCAGCACTCAGCCATGTTTATGGTCCAACTCTCACATCCATACCTGACTATTGGAAAACCCAAAGCTTTGACTACACAGAATTTTGTCAGCAAAATGATGTCTCTGCTTTTTAATGTGCTGTCTAGGTTGGTCATAGCTTATCTTCCAAGGATCAAACATCTTTATTTCATGGCTGCAGTCACCATCCGCAGTGATTTTGGAGCCCAAGAAAATGAGTCTGTCACTGTTTCCGTTTCTCCACATCTATTTGCCATGAAGTGATGGGACCAAATGCTATGGTCTTAGTTTTTTGAATGTTGAGTTTCAAGCCAGCTTTTTCACTCTCCTCTTTCACTTTCATCAAGACGCTCTTTAGTTACTTTTTCTGCCATTAGGGTGGTGCCATCTGCATATCTGAGGTTATTGATATTTCTCCTGGGAATCTTGAGTCCAGCTTGTGCTTCTTCCAGCTCAGCATTTTGCATGATGTACTCTGCATATAAATTAAATAAGCAGGGTGACAATATACATCCTTGATGTACTCCTTCCCCAGTTTGGAAGCAGTCTGTTGTTCCATGTCCAGTTCTAACTGTTGCTTCTTGACCTGCATACATACAGATTTCTCAGGAGGCAGGTAAGGTGGTCTGGTATTCCCAAATCTTTAAAAATTTTTCACAGTTTGTTGTCATCCATCCGCACAGTCAAAGGCTTTAGGATAGTCAATGAAGCAGAAACAGATGTGTTTCTCTATCATTCGATGAGTATTGACAATTTTATCTCTGGCTCCTCTGCCTTTTCTAAATTCAGCTTTAACATCTGAAAATTCTCAGTTCACGTACTGTTGAAACCCAGCTTGAAGGATTTTGAGCCTTACCTTGCTAGCACGTGAAATGAACGCAATTGTACAATAGTCTGAACGTTCTTTGGGATTGGAGTGAAAATTGACCTTTTCCAGTCCTGTGATCACTGCTGAATTTTCCAGTTTGCTGGCATTTTGAGTGCAGCACATTCACAGCATCATCTTTTAGGATTTAAAATGGCTCAGCTGGAATTCTATCACCTCCACTAACTTTGTTCTAGAAATGCTTCCTAAGGCCCACTTGACTTCACACTCCAGGATGTCTTGCTCTAGGTGAGTGGCCACACCATCGTGGTTATCCAGGTCATGAAAACCTTTTTTGTACAGTTCTCTTGTGTATTCTTGCCACCTCTTCTTAATCTCTTCTACTTATGTTAGGTCCTTACCATTTCTGTCCTTTATCATGCCCATCTTAGCGTGAAATGTTCCCTTGGTACCTCTAATTTTCTTGAAGAAATCTCTAGTCTTCCTCATTCTATTTTTTTTTTTTTTTACTCTTTTTCTTTGCATTATTCACTTAAGAAGACTTTCTTACCTTTCCTTGTTATTCTTTGGAACTCTGCATTCAAATGGGTATATCTTTCCTTTTCTCCTTTGCCTTTAGCGTCTCTTCTTTTCTCAGCTATTTGTAAGGCCTACTGTATATAACTATATGTACATAACTATAGCACATTATCAAAATCAAGAAAAGAATAATGGCACAATATTACTAACAACTATAACTAATTAACATAACTAACTAAATAAGGTTTTATTTATTCCATCATTAAAAGCAAATTACAATGAAAAATTTTGAATGACTAATAATTTAAACAAGGATTTTCCTTTTCTCACCCTGTCCCCTAATCACTAAGTTCCCACCCCCTAACCCCCCAACAGTAGTCATTTTTATAGTTGCTTGTGTATTAATCCAAAGTTTCTTTATGTAAATATAAGCAAACACGAATATATATTCTTACTTTCTCTCCTTTTTATACAAAAGGAAGCATGTCATACACATTCTTTTGCATCTTTTTTTTTTTTTTCACTATACCTTTCTTGGAGGACTTTTTATATCAGAGATAACTTCTTCTTTTGTGAAGTCCTTAAACATTCCAGTATATAGATGTACTATAGACTATTTAACTAGCCTCTCTTGATAGGCATTTGTGTGGTTTCCAATCCTTTCTTATTGTAATTGATGCTGCAATAAAAAATCTTGCAAATGTATCAGTCTGCACCTATGGGAATATATTTGAAGGATATAAACTCTCAGAAGGCATATTGCTAGATCAAATGATACATGCATTTGTAATTGCCAAATTGCCTTTCCACCAACCATTTTCTTCAGAGCCTTTCTAATAGAATATATTATCAAGCTTTTGGTTCTTTACTAAAATGATAGGCAAATATGGTATTTCAGTAGTCACATTTCTATCATAATAATGAAGGAAGCTTAACATTTTTTTATGTTTAAGAGCCATTTGAATTCCCTCTTCAATGAATTGTTAGTTCATCTAATTTCTCCATTTAATGTTGATCTTTAACTTCACGTATATGAAGTTTTATATATTAAGGAAAATTAACCTATAGTTTCCCACATAAAGAAAAATATTTTTAATATTTTGGCTAAAGTATTTCCATCATATACGTATACTTTAGAAAAAGGAGAGTTGTAATCCTACAGCATTATATTTTTATCTTCCTATTTTCCACTTGATTGATGCTTCCCTTACAATGCTATTAGTGTGACACAAATCAGTTAAGATTTTATCAGAATTGCCATAATTCGATACTGATGGCAAATCCTCTCAATGATTTGGCCCTGAATGCTTAACTACAGGTTTTCTGCTTTTGAATTTTCAGAGCCTCTTGCTCTCCAGACCAGATGGTCTACAAAGATGTATTTAATGGTTAATCATTGCCATCTGCTGGTAAAGATGGAAATTTCATCTAGCTACTTGCACTTGTAGCTTGGATAATTTGCTTTTGAAAACGAATATTTAAAATGTTGATGTGTTGTTGCATCATTTGCTATTATTTTCTCCCATTCTGAAGGCTGTCTTTTCACCTTGCTTATAGTTTCCTTTGTTGTGCAAAAGCTTTTAAGTTTCATTAGGTCCCATTTGTTTATTTTTGCTTTTCTTTCCTATATTCTGGGAGGTGGGTCATAAAGGATCCTGCTGTGATTTATGTCGGAGAGTGTTTTGTCTATGTTCTCCTCTAGGAGTTTTATAGTCTCTGGTCTTACATTTAGATCTTTAATCCATTTTGACTTTATTTTTGTGTATGGTGTTAGAAAGTGTTCTAGTTTCATTCTTTTATGAGTGGTTGACCAGTTTTCCCAGCACCACTTATTAAAGAGGTTGTCTAGCAAATGAAGCAACAGACAAAGGATTAATCTCAAAAATATACAAGCAACTCCTGAAGCTCAATTCCAGAAAAATAAATGACCCAATCAAAAAATGGGCCAAAGAACTAAACAGACATTTCTCCAAAGAAGACATACAGATGGCTAACAAACACATGAAAAGATGCTCAACATCACTCATTATCAGAAAAATGCAAATCAAAACCACAATGAGGTACCATTACACACCAGTCAGAATGGCTGCTATCCAAAAGTCTACAAGCAATAAATGCTGGAGAGGATGTGGAGAAAAGGGAACCCTCTTACACTGTTGGTGGGAATGCAAACTAGTATAGCCACTATGGAGAACAATGTGGAGATTCCTTAAAAACTGGAAATAGAACTGCCATATGATCCAGCAATCCCACTGCTGGGCATACACACTGAGGAAACCAGATCTGAAAGAGGCACGTGCACCCCAGTGTTCATCACAGCACTGTTTATAATAGCCAGGACATGGAAGCAACCTAGATGCCCATCAGCAGATGAATGGATAAGGAAGCTATGGTACATATACACCATGGAATATTACTCAGCCATTAAAAAGAATTCATTTGAATCTGTTCTAATGAGATGGATGAAACTGGAGCCCATTATACAGAGTGAAGTAAGCTGGAAAGATAAAGACCATATACTTTAGACCATATAGTAAACCATATACTAACACACATATATGGAATTTAAAAATACGGTAACGATAACCCTATATGCAAAACAGAAAAAGAGACACAGATGTACAGAACAGACTTTGGGACTCTGTGGGAGAAGGGGAGGGTGGGATGTTCTGAGAGAATAGCATTGAAACAAGTATACTATCAAGGGTGAAACAGATCTCCAGCCCAGGTTGGATACATGAGACAAGTGCTCAGGGCTGGTGCACTGGGAAGACCTAGAGGGATGGGATAGGGAGGGAGGCGGGAGGGGGGATCGGGATGGGGAACACTTGTAAATCCATGGCTGATTCATGTCAATATATGGTAAAAACCGCTACAATATTGTAAAGTAATCAGCCTCAAACTAATAAAAATAAATGAAAATTAAAAAAAATAAAATGTTGATATATGACAACTTAAAATGTTGATGTACAACAGAAAACCACAAAATTATGTAAAGCAATTGTCCTTCAATTAAAAAATTATAATATATATATATATATAAATAAAGTGAAACACGGTATAAAAAAAAAGAAAAAATACATTTCCTGTTTTCAAGTCATTCAATGCCTAGTGGAAAAACAATCCCATAAACAAACTTTTAATATCAAGTGATAGATGTGCAACAACTAAGGTAAATACAGAGCAGGCTGTGGAAGTCCAGTAGGAGGAAACTAACCAGGGAGGGGAAGTCAATCCTTTCTAGAGGAGATGAGGCTGGACCTGGGCATCATTTCTATCCCATCTACAATTTCCAATCACTTACATGGAGTGAACAACACTTTATCTTCAATAAAGCATATGCTTTAAAAAAAATTGCAGAAAATCTGGATGCTTGATAGTCTTAAATAAAATGACAAAGAAATAGAAACAAAAATTTAGAAATCTTATGAGTTTTGTCAAAACATAGCTTTCTTTGAAACCATTTATTCAAAAAGATGCATGCATCTCAATGTTCATAGCAAGCAGCGTTATTTACAATAGCCAAGACATGGAAACAATCTAAGTTTCCATCAACAGATGAATGGATAAAGATGTGATATACAATGGAATACTACTCAACCATAAAAAGAATGAAATTTTGCCATTTGTAGCAGCATTCATGGATTTGGAAGATATTATGCTAAGTGAAATAAGTCAGAGAAATATAAATACTGTATGATATCACTTATATGTAGAATCTAAAAACTATAACAAACTCCTGAATAAACTACATAAAAGAAGCAGACTCACAGATCTAGAGAACAAATTAGTGATTACCAATGGGGGAGGAAGGGCAATAAAAGGGTAAGAGAGAGAGGTACAAACTATTGAGTGTCAGATAGGCTCAAGGATGTATTGTACAAAGGGAATATAGCCAATATTTTTAAATAACTGTAAATGGAAAGTAACCCTTAAAATCATATAAAAAGTAAAACACAAAAAGATAATAAAATGAAGGTTAAAATGCTGCAAAATATATTCCTTTTTCAATTACTAAGATTCCTTTAGTATTTCTAGCCAATTAGCGAATATTGGACTGTTGAAGAAACTAATCACAAACGTATTATTTCTACCTTGCTGATTTCCAATTCATTTAAATTTTATTTGTTGTATTGAACAAATTAATTTCATGAATTAGATAAGTGATACAATATAAGGCTTTAACTATGTAAATATTCAGAAGCCTCTGACTAATCATTGACTGATAAGGTAGAATAATATATCTTATAGAATACAACATATTCAATGATAATGCAGACTGAAAATGTAACAATGGTCTGGAGATTATCACAGTTTGCCCAGTGCTATCTGTACTGGAGTTTGATAATGTTTAACTGTTTCAAGATGATATTAACAACCTCTAATGAAAAATTATTTAATGATAATATTCTCATGTGTCTAAAGAATACTTTAATTACTGGATATTATTTTCATTTATTATCTAGGAAGAATAGTCTCCTGGATATAGTAAATGGATAATTTAAAGCTTAGCTTATTATCTCCTCCTGTTTTAAATTTACTCCTTTTGAAAATTAATTATTCCAGCAATTTGGTAAATTTGTGATTATAATGTCAAATTTAGAAAATCTTATTGTTAGTCAAAGTATTCTTCCTTTTCAGTGAGCACATCTCAATATTTGTTGCCTCCACTATATGGTTTATTATTTGCTCTTTAAGTCATACCAGTATTTATTTCTATGCTCTTCAGACTATCCCTGAGTTTCTTAACAAATATATATTTTTTTCTCTTGACATAGTTGCTGTATATTTCACTAGGTGAAAGTAGTCAAAACATGTTACAGCCTGTAGCTGAATGTCTCTGAATCATGTCATGTAAGCTTGGCTTTAAAGGCAGATAAATGTAAAAAAAAAAAAAAATGATCAGAACAACAACCAAAAATAAACAACAAAGGCAATGGTGAATTCTCACAGGACTAAACTGTGCTGCACACTTTTCTGCTAGAGATTCACAGAATATATTGGGACTTCTAAGTATATGCTTATGATAGGATTGTAACAGCTATGAAACCCACAAGCTATTCTGTGGTAAAAGTAAAACTGGGTGGAAGTGAAGATGAGGTAGCAAGAATGTAGTAGTCTAACCTCCAGTCACTCAAACCTAATTGTTAAGTCAATTAGAAAAGATTAATGTTGACAACTCAAGAATTAACTCAGGCTCTGCTTTTTAGTTCCTGGTTCTCTGTGTTTGAACTACCTGCATAAAGAATATAGTGATAACTTTGCATGAAGAAGCATTACTCAATTCTGTGGAAATCTGATCCGGGCCTTAGCTTCCGAAAATTCTCACACGTCAAAGTCAATATTTTATATGTACACTCAGAGCACAGTACATCTGAACACCTTTCTAAAAAGTGTAACTCAGTTCGAAAGTTTCCTAGTCCTCTATTAAATTGTAAACCTGCAGTCCATTTCTTCTCCCTAATTCCCCGACTCTAGGAAACCATCAAGAAGAGAAGAAAATGGTAGATTGACATGAGGCATAGCAGTTCACTTGTGGCGTCCCCAGTAAAGGGAAGTTTAGGTGGTCACAGCAATGAAGAGAAAGTGTCTACAGTGGAAGTATTCAGATAGATATAACAAAAACTAAGTAGGAATTTAGCCATGGGAATACTGAGACCTGGAAATGGGAGAGTAACATTCATTGAATATAGCCTAAATGATGTACATTATACTTGGCTCTCCTGAATTGTACCCACTAGTAGAGCTTGTACACCATTTAGTAAAAAGGGGATAATATGAGGAGAAAAGGAGATCTGAAAAACAGGTGGGTAGCTGAAGTAACTATGGAGGCTAAGAACAAGTGAGTCCTTAGAAGTGAAAAGGCATCACCTCCCTGCTCACTTTTTCTAACACATAAGATTCATCTACAGAGTAATCAGGCACTTGAAAGGAAAAATTGACAACTAAAACAATTTGACAGCTTTAAAACAACAGGATGAGAAAAACTAGAGATCTTTTCAAGAAAACTGGAGATAGCAAGGGAATATTTCATGCAAAGATGGGCACAATAAAGGACAGAAATGGCAAGGACCTAACAGAAGTAGAAGAGACTAAGAAGAGGAGACAAGAATACACAGAAGAACTATACAAATAAAGGTCTTAATGACCCGAATAAGCATGATGGTGTGGTCACTCACCTAGGGTCAGACATCTTGCAGTGTGAAGTCAAGTAGGCCTTAGGAAGCATTTCTACGAATAAAGCTACTGGAGGTGATGGAATTCCAGCTGAGCTGTTTCAAATCCTAAAAGATGCTGCTGCTAAAGTGCTGCACTCAGTATGCCAGCAAATTTGGAAAACTCAGCAGTGGTCACAGGACTGGAAAAGGTCAGTTTTCATTCCAATCCCAAAGAAGGGCAAAGTCAAAGTATGTTCAGACTACCATAAAATTGCGCTCATTTCAAAAGTATGTGAACTGAGAACTTCCAGATGTTCAAGCTGGTTTTAGAAAAGGCAGAGGAACCAGAGATCAAATTGCCAACATTCATTGGATAATAGAGAAACCAAGGGCATTCCATAAAAACATCTACTTCTGCTTCATTGACTACACTAAAGCCTTTGACTGTGGATCACAACAAACTGTGGAAAATTCTTAAAAACATGGGAGTAAAAGACCACCTTATCTATCTCCAGAGAAACCTGAATGCATGTTAAGAAGCAACACCTAGAACCAGACATGGAACAACAGACTGGTTCAAAATTGGGAAAGGAGTATATCAAGGCTGCATATTGTCACCCTGCTTATTTAACTTATATGCAGAGTACATCATGTGAAATGCTGGGCTGGATGAATAACAAGCTGAAATCAAGACTGTTGGCAGAAATATCAAAAACCTCAGATATGCAGATAATACCACTTTAATGGCAGAAAGTGAAAAGGAACTAAAAAACCTCTTGATGAGGGTGAAAGAGGAGAGTGAAAAGGCTGGCTTGAAACTCAACATTCAAAAAACAAAGATCGTGACATCTGGTCCTGTCACTTGATGGCAAATAGATAGGGAAAAAGTGGAAGAAGTGGCAGATTTTATTTTCTTGGGCTCCAAAATCACTGTGGACAGTGACTGCAGACATGAAATTTAAAGACACTTGCTCTTCTGAAGAAAAGCTAAGACAAATCTGGACAGCATATTAAAAAGCAGAGATCACTTTACCAACAAAGGTCTGTGTAGTCCAAGCCTTGGTTTTTCCAGTAGTCATGTATGGATGTGAGAGTTGGACCATAAAGAAGGCTGAGTGACAAAGAATTGATGCTTTTGAACTGTGGTGCTGGAGAGGAATCTTGAGAGTCTCTTGGACAGCAAGGAGATCAAGCCAGTCAATCCTAAAGGCAATCAACTCTGAATATTCATTGCAAGGACTGAAGCTAAAGCTGAAGCTCCAATAATTTGGCTACCTGATGCGAAGAGCTGAATCATTGCCAAAGACCCTGATATTTGGAAAAATTGAGGGCAGGAGGAGAAGGGGATGACAGAGGATGAGATGGTTGGATGGCATCATGGACTCAATGGACATGAGTTTGAACAAACTATGAGAGATAGTGAAGGGCAGGGGAGCCTGGTGTGCTGCAGTCCACAGAGTCACAGAGTACGTGACTTTATGACTGAACGACAACAACGACAACAGAGTTAGCCTTTTATAACATCAACATTATTCACTACAGTCTATTCATCCAGGGTACTTTAACTTCTTAAGTCCCAATATTCAATTGCTCTGATTTTTAATAGAAAATAAAAATAATCTGACCACTCTCATTTATCTATCCTTTATCAACTTTTTGTCTTAACTTTTTCATGAGTTTTAATTTTCACTGACCTTGATACTATTCAGAAGATACCAAATCAAGAACATATGTAGAATTATACTGAGCCTTGTGTTCTTTAGTCTCAAAGTAGGTCTTCCTTAAAATATAGAGATCATGATTGTGCATGAGTGAGTGAGTGAAAGCCACTCAGTTGTGTCCAGCTCTTTGGGACCACATGGACTACAGAGTCCATGGAATTGTCCAGTCCAGAAAACTGGAGTGGGTAGCCTTTCCCTTCTCCAGGGGATCTTCCCAACTCAGGTATTGAAGCCAGGTCTTCTGCATTGCAGGTGGATTCTTTACCAGCTGAGCCACAAGGGCCACCCATAATCGGGCATATTCTAGGTCTAATATACCATAACAAAAAGATGATCTTGAAGTATCTTACTAGCTTAGTTATAGTTAAAACAATAAAAGCATTGCTGCTTATTTTTATACTTGTGGTTTGTTGTGATATCCAGACCTTTTACTTCAGAGATATTTTTAAGGTACAGTGAATTAAAGAGATCCATACAAGTCTTCTGTTTTAGAGGTTGTGTGCTACTGAGATAAATAAAAGATAAATCTTATCCTTATTCATCAGAGGTCAGACAGAATGAAATCCAAAATCATAGAAATCTAACCAAACTGATCACAAGGACCACACCTTTGTCTAACTCAATGAAATTGTGAGCCATGCCATGTAGGACAACCCAAGACAGACAGGTCATGGTAGAGAGTTATGACAAAACATGGTCCACTGGAGAAGGAAATGGAAAGCCACTTCAGTACTCTTGCCTTGAGAATCCCATGAACAGTATGAAATGGTAAAAAGATATGACACTGAAAGATGTACTCCCCAGGTCGGTAGGTGCCTGACATGCTACTGGAGAAAAGTGGAGAAATAACTCCAGAAAGAATGAAGAGATGGAGCAAAAGTGAAAACAAGGCCCAGTTGCAGATGTGACTAGTGATGGAAGTAAAGTCCAATGCTGTAAAGAACTATATTACACAGGAACCTGGAATGTTAGGTCCATGAATCAAGGTAAATACGAAGTAGCCACACAGGAGATGGCACGACTGAACATCGACATTCTAGGAATCAGTGAACTAAAATGCACTGGAATGGGGGAATTTAATTCAGATGACCATTATATTACTACTCTGGGCAAGAATCCCTTGGAAGAAATGGAGGAGCCCTTATAGTCAACAGAAGAGTCCGAAATACAGTCCTTGGGTGCAATCTACAAAATAACAGAATGATCTCTGTTCATTTTCAAGGCAAACCATTCAATATCACAGTAATCCAAGTCTATGCCCCAACCACTAATGACGAAGAAACTGAAGCTGAATGGATATAGGAGAACCTACAAGACCTTCTAGAACTAACACCAAAAGATGTCCTTTTCATCATGGGGGACAGGAATGCAAAAGTATGAAATCAAGAGATACCTGGAGTAACAGGCAAGTTTGACCTTGGATAACAAAATGAAGCAAAGCGAAGGCTAATGGAGTTTTGTCAAGATAACTCACTGGTCATAGCAAACACCCTCTTCCAACAACACAAGAGAAGACTCTACACATGGACATCACCAGATTGTGATGTCCTGAAATTATATTGATTATATTCTTTGCAGCCAAAGATGGAAAAGCTCTATACAATCAGAAAAAGAAAGACCAGGAGCTGACTGTGGCTCAGATCATGAACTCCTTATTGCAAAATTCAGATTTAAATTGAAGAAAGTAGGGAAAACCATTAAACCATTCAGGTATGAACTGAATCAAATCCCTTACAATTATACAGTGGAAGTGGCAAACAGATTCAAGGGATTAGATCTGATAGATGGAGTGCCTGAAGAACTATGGATGGAGGTTCATGACATTGTACAGGCAGCAGTGATCAAGACCATTCCCAAGAAAAAGAAATGCAAAAAGGCAAAATGGTTGTCTGAGGAGGTCTGCCTGACTTCAGACTATACTATGAAGCTATAGTCATCAACAGTATGGTACTGGCACAGAGACAGACATATAGATCAATGGGACAAAATAGAAAGCCCAGAGATAAACCCAGGCACCTATGGACACCTTATCTGTGGCAAAGGAGGCAAGAATACACAACGGAGAAAAGACAATGTCTTTAACAAGTGGTGCTTGGAAAACTAGTCAACCACCTGCAAAAGAATGAAACTAGAACACTTCCTAACACCATACACAAAATAAACTCAAATGGATTAAAGATCTAAATGTAAGATCAGAAACTATAAAACTGTTAGCAGAAAACATAGGCAGAATACTTTCTGATATAAATCACAGCAAGATCCTCTATGACACACCTCTCAGAGTAATGGATATAAAAACAAAAATAAATAGGCCCTAAAAGCTTTTGCACAATGAAGGAAACTATAAACAAGGTGAAAAGACAGCCTTCAAAATGGAAGAAAATAATAGCAAATGAAGCAAGGGACAAAGAATTAATCTCCAAAATATACAAGAAGATCATGCAGCTCAATTCCAGAAAAATAAATGACCCAATCAAAAAATGGGCCAAAGAACTAAACAGACATTTCTTCAAAGAAGACATACAGATGGCTAACAAACACATGAAAAAATGCTCAACATCACTCATTATCAGAGAAATGTAAATCAAAACCACAATGAAGCACCATCTCATGCTGGTCAGAATGCTGCCATCAAAAAGTCTACAAACAATAAATGCTGGAGAGGGTGTGGAGAAAAGGGAACCCTCTTACACTATTGGTGGGAATGCAAACTAGTACAGCCACTATGGAGAACAGTGTGGAGATTCCTTAAAAACCTGGAAATAGAACTGCCATACGACCTAGCAATCCCACTGCTGGGCATACACACCAAGGAAACCAGAATTGAAAGAGACACATGTACCTCAGTGTTCATCGCAGCACTGTTTACAATAACTAGGACATGGAAGCAACCTAAATGTCCATTGGCAGATGAATGGATATGGAAGTTGTGGTACATACCCACAATGGAATATTACTCAGCTATAATAAGAATGCATTTGAGTCAGTTCTAATGAGTTGGGTGAAACTGGAGTCTATTATGCATAGTGAAGTAAGCCATAAAGAGAAACACCAATACAATATATTATTGTATATATATGGAACTTAGAAAGACAGTAATGATAACCATATATGCAAGACAGCAAAAGAGACACAGATGTAAAGAACAGACTTTGGACTATGTGGGAGAAGGTGAGGGTAGGATGATGTGGGAGAATGGCATTGAAACTTGTATATTACCGAATGTAAAATAGATGACCAGTGCAAGTTTGATGCATGGAGCAGGGCATTCAAAGCTGGTGCTCTGGCACAACCTGGAGGGATGGGGTAGGGAAGGAGGTGGGAGGGTGGTTTGGGCTGATGGGACACATGTACACCCATGGCTGATTCAAGTCAGTGTGTGGCAAAAACCACCACAATATTGTAAAGCATTTAACCTCCAATTAAAATAAATTAAGTAATTAAAAAAGAAAAAAGAAAAATGAGCTGAAGACAAACATTTCTCCAAAGAAGACATATAGATAGCTACAAGCATAGGAAAAGATGCTTATCATTACTAATTATAAGAAAAATGTAAATCAAAACTACAATAAGGTACCACCTCATACAAGTCAGAATGGCTATCATTAAAAATCTGCAAATAACAAAAGCTGGAGAGGGAGAAAATGAAACTCTCCTACACTGTTAGTATTAATGCAAACTGGAAAATGGTATGGAGTTTCCTCAAAAAACTAAAAATAGAGTTGCTATATGATCCAGCAATCTCATTCCTGGGCATATATCCAAACAAAACTGTAATCCATAAAGATATATGCCCCTCTATGTTCATAGAACACTATTGACAATAGCCAAGACATGGAAACAACCTAAATGTCCATTGACAGATGAATGAATAAAGATGTGGTACATATATATAATGGAATACTACACAACCATAACAAAGAATGAAATATGTATATGTATAGTATACGTATAGTATATGTATATGTATAGTCCCTTCACTGTTCACCCGAGACTACCACAACATTGTTAATCATCCATATCCCGATACAAAATAAAAAGTTTAAATTTTGGAAAATAAAGAATGAAATACCATTTGCAGGAACATAGATGGACCTAGAGATTATCATATTAAGTGAATTAAGTCAGAAAAAAAAAGACAAACACCATGTGATATTGCTTATGTGTGGAATCTAAAATATGACACAAATGAACAGAAACAGACTCACAGACATAAAGAACAGACTCATGGTTGCCAAGAGGGTAGTGTGAGAGGGGGATGAATTGGGAGTTTGGGATTGACAGATGTAAACTACTATATATAAAATAGATAAACAATAAAGATCTACTGTATAGAACACAGAACTTTATTCAACAACCATAATGGAAAAAATGTGAAAAAGAATGCATATATATATATATATATATATATATATATATATATATATATATATGTATAACTGAATCATTTTGCTGTAAATTAGAAATTAGAAATTAACACAGCAGTATAAATCAACTATACTGGAATAAAACACAAATTTTAAAAGTTCTCTGGTCTCACTCAGTCCCACAGTGAGGAACTGGACCTGAGGTGTCCATGACTAGAGAAAAGACAACTGTGAGATGCAGTGGCAACCCTCCTGGTGCAGAAATCTACATGAGGTAGCCATGATCATTGTTGGCACTTACTCAAGCAGTACCCCATAAGCAGCCCAGAAATCTGATGCAGCTACTCCATCACAGCTCACCTCTTAATACACTCAGAGAGACCACATGCAGGTCCCACCTGGCCTGAGAATTTGATCCACAACAGGATGAGAATGGTGGAAGCTTGACTGAATGATCAGTAGTGAGAGACAATGGGACTTGCTTGCGAGGCAGTGTGGAGAGAGGTCTGCACTAGAGACAGCCTGTTTTCCCACCACCACATAGTCACTTCCCAACCTGAGCTGAGTGAACACTCTGGCCCCTCTCATTCCATGCCAAAGCATGGCACTAGATTTGACGCCGCCACAGCCAGGGAAAAAATCTCAAACATGGGATGCATTGGTGACCCACTCCCAGAGTAGAGTCCAGGTGGGCAGCATGGCCACTGTTGGCTGTTACTCCCGCAGCACCCAGAAGCAACTCAGATCTCTCATGGTGACCACCCCACCATAGCTCACCTTCTAGTATATGCCAAGAGTCCAGGCAGGCACCAGTTGCTATAATATTCAGCATCTGTAATTTTGGCCAGTACTCAGCAGCCAGACCCCCAAGCATTTCTGAGGCGTCTAGCCATGCCCCAAAATCACTGGCTGTCCACTGGTCCAGCTGGAATGGCAGGGGTCTCCATGGTCTCTGGGACCTCCTCTGGTTCGGTCTGACTATCTGGAATGACAGGCGTTTTTGTGGTCTCTGGGACCTCCTCTGATTCCTTCTGATTACCTGGAATGACAGGGGTCTCCATGGTCTCTGGGACCTCCTCTGTTTCCTTCTGATTCAGCTGTTCATTCGCATTGGAACTCCGCTACAGGGCTTTGAGCATCTGATTTTCTTAAGCTTTTTTTGTGTGAGTTTTCAGAGAAATTTTCTGGGCAGCTTTGCCGGATGGGATTATTCACCCTCAAGTTTAGCCTGTCCATGTGGAGAAAACAAGACAGGGAGCAAGAATGGCACTGGTTTAGGGAAGAGTGCGAAGACAGGTGGGAACAATGGCTTCAGGAGAAGGGGTGTGGGCACCGAAGGATTATGTGACAGGCTAGGACAGGGGAGGGTGTCTTCTGGGGTGGGGTCGATGGGCAAGAGGAGTTTGGCTGGGTTGAGTTCACCTTGACATTTTTTTCTGGACCTCAATAGATAGGAGGCCTTCATCTTCTCCTGGGTAAGAGGAGGTAGGTGTTCCGTAACTCCTCAGGAACTTTGTGGCTTCCCAGTCACCTCAGTCATTTGGAGGACTCAGAGTGGTCTGCTCAGAGCCCCTGAGCACCCCTATATATACCCGTCCCCATGGAGCCTCATCCTCATGCTTTATGAAGTCAGCAATTCTCTTCCCCAGCCAATGGTGGCCCTGGGTGAGGTGACATCACAAAGCCCAATCCTAACATGTCTAGCGGAGGATGGGGAAAAATTCAGATGATTTGCTCAGAGAAATGAGGCATTAGTAATGCCCTCAATAGGCCTCCAAACTCACCTGACACCCTCAGCTCTATGTCAACTCTGATGGGCAGAGTGCATCTCCTCCAAGCCTTGCCCCACAGCCAGACTCCTCGGGTATTCATTCTGTCCTCTCTCAGCGTTCACCATTATCTAGCTTTTCATATCTTGCCTAAACTCCCTCCATGACAACTAGGTTGTATTAAGTGTCTGTGGAAGCGAGAATCATTGGTCGTTCGTCCTGCAATATCGTCTTAAAGCACCTTGAAGCCCATTGAAGTCTAGGCCAGCCGACAAAAACCTTTCCATCCCGCCACCTTGTCTCAGTGTTCCGGAGCTCGCCTCCATTTTCTGGTCTCCAGTCGGAAACCCTTGTCTTCAGGCTGTGAAAATGCAGTGAATACACTTGCCCTTGCTCCACATGGAGCTCTCTTTTCAAGCCTAGGACTCAGGGTCACCTCACTAGGAGTACTACTCAGGCTTGGGTTTGAACAGGATTATGGGGAAGGTGCAGAGAAATTCATGTTTCAGGTTGTGCTGGGGAATCCCATGAAGGAAATGCCCACCTGCGTCTGATTAGTATTCCCAGCAAGGGGTGGAGCTTGCCCAGAACTGTGTGAGCCTTGTGTGCCAAGGTCTTCTCAAACGTGCCCTCACAAATCCCTTTGCTCATCTTGTTTTCTTGCTGGAAGCTCCCTTGGAGCTTACCTCACAGCCAACACCAAGGTGGAATTCATTTCCATGAGCAGCTGTCACAAGCTTCCAGCTTATTGGACAAAACACTGAGTCATCCTGTCCTGTGCATCTAGTTCCCATGGTCTCTCATTGAGCTGGTTGGCTCCGGAGGAAAGGGGAATGGACTGTGCTCCACCTCAGTCCTCGTTTTACCAATTGACTCGAAGGGTCAACCAACCTGAGGTGGATCCCTGGGGACAGTTTGTTGGCTTAGTGGGTGTTCCTGAGTTTCCCGTGAAGTGTTCACACCCTGTTGTGCATTTGTTGCTTACTCAGCGAGGCTCCATCACACTGCTGAACATTTTAAGAGGGAGAAAACGCACGCCGTAAACAAACCCAAAAAATGACTCTCAGAATTGTTAGAAGATCTTAAAACCTGATAGAAAAATGGGCAATAGGCATGAGCCAACACTTTATAAGAAAGATGTATCACTGCCCTTTAAATTTATGAACACATGGATAAGACATGAGCAGCCAATTCACAAGAGTATGGAACTAGTCCTGAAAAACTTTAAGAACATATTAAATCTAACGAAGGTAAGAAAAATCATACTAAAATTCTCATAAGAACTGAAACTCAGGCAGAAGTGGCATAGATTTTAGTAATTGCAGACAGAGACATTAGGATACTTGGAATAAATGTGTTTTGTCTTTTCTAAAAATGAGGAGAGATATGGAAATCCTAAAATAGACCCCATTTGATCTTACAGATATGAAAAACATAGTGTCAGATGAAGCCCATTTTAAGGGTTCCCTGATGGCTCAGATAGTAAAAAAAAAAAAAAATAACAAATAAATAAAAAATAAAAAACCCACCTGCAACATTTGAGACCAGGATTCAATCCCTGGGTTGGGAAAATACCCTGGAGGGGGGAATGTCAGCCTGCTCCAGTATGCTTGTCTGGAGAATCCCCATGGACAGAGGAGCCTGGCAAGTCTACAGTCCATAGGGTCACAAAGAGCTGGACATGGCTGAACAACAAAGCACAGCACAGCAAAGCACATTGAATGTTTTTGAAAGAAATTCAGATAGGGAGGAAAGAGGGAGAAAGGGAAACAAGGGAAATGAAAGGAAGGAAAGAAAATCCTCCGTTGCTGGTGAGAACAGAGCAACCAGAGATGTCCCCCGGCAGCACAGCACTAAACATGTCCATCTGAGCACTCTCAGCCGGTTTGAAACAACCGTCTCAAATTTTGTTCCCACTCCTTCAACCAAACTCATGTGTAGGGTTTACCAATAACAGGCTAATAGTCATCATGGTTTCTCCTCATTCCAATCCTGATTCACCCAGAAGTGAAAAAGACAAGTATGCCCCAATGTTCATCACAGCACTGTTTACAATAACCAGGGCATGGAAGCAGCCTAGATTTCTATCAGCAGACAAATGTGTAAGAAATCTGTGCTACATGCACACAATGGAATATTGCTCAGCCATTAAAAGAACACATGTGAATCCATTCTAATGAGGTGGATGAAACTGGAGCCTACTATATAGAGTGAAGTAAGTTAGAAAGAAAAATACCAATACACTATACTAAGGTATGTATATTGAATTTAGGAAGAGGTAGATGATAACCCCATATGGGAGACAGCAAAAGAGAAACAGATTTACAGAACAGTCTTTTGGACTCTGTGGGAGGCGGCGAGGGTGAGATGATCTGAGAGAAGAGCATTGAAACATGTATATTATCATATGTGAAAGGGATAGCCAGTTCATGTTCGATGCATAAGACAGGGTACCCAGGACTGGTTCACTGGGCTGACCCAGAGGGATTGGATTGGGAGGAAGACGTGAGGGGGAATCAGGATGGGGAATACATGTACTCCCATGGCTGATTCATGTCAATGTATGCAAAAACCACCACAATATTTTAAAGTAAATACCCACCAGTTGAAGTAAAATAAAATAAAGTAGAATCTTTTCATAATAAGTGTATAATCAGGATTGACTTTTTGACCTCTTTTCCTTCCTTTCTTCGCTCCTTCCTCCCCCGTCTTTCTTTCTTTTTCTTTCTGATTATACAACTATTAAAGCTTGCTTTCCATTTATAGTTATGACAAAGTCCTAGCTCTATTCCCCATGTTGTCCACTGCATCCCTGAACTCATCTTCCACCTAACTATCACTGCTTGCCTCCCACTCCCCCGCCTCTGTATTACCCCGTCCTCTTCCCCTCCCCACTTGTATGCAGTAGATGCTTCTCTGTATTTGTGAACTTCCATTATTATCATATTCTCTACTTTGCGGTATGTTTACATTCTATAACTGATATCATACAGTATTTGTCAATCTCTGTCTGAGGTATTTTACTCAATATTCTACATTCCATTTTGCTGCAAATGTCAATATTCCATTCTTCTGATGGGGCAGCTGCTTTGTATGCCTTTTGAACAAATGGCACTGGCCCCCCACACACGACACAGATCCGCAGCTAAGTGTCCATCTCTGCACTCGCCCAGAGAAACTCCAAGTCCTCTTCCTCTTCTCCCATGGGAAATGTGTCTTTGAACCTCAATCTGGAACCAGTTCTTTCACCTACTTTCTGGCATCCTGGACTTTCTGGTCCCATCTCCAACTCCACAGAAGCCATCTCCCTCCCTCCTCACACACTTATTCCTTCCCGGCCCTCTCTGCCCCCCACTATCAGAGAACTCAGAGACAAATATAATTTCACATCAGCTTGATTATATTTTATTTTCATTATTAGTGTATGCAGTTGCTATAATATTCAGCATCTGTAATTTTGGCCAGTACTCAGCAGCCAGACCCCCAAGCATTTCTGAGGCGTCTAGCCATGCCCCAAAATCACTGGCTGTCCACTGGTCCAGCTGGAATGGCAGGGGTCTCCATGGTCTCTGGGACCTCCTCTGGTTCGGTCTGACTATCTGGAATGACAGGCGTTTTTGTGGTCTCTGGGACCTCCTCTGATTCCTTCTGATTACCTGGAATGACAGGGGTCTCCATGGTCTCTGGGACCTCCTCTGTTTCCTTCTGATTCAGCTGTTCATTCGCATTGGAACTCCGCTACAGGGCTTTGAGCATCTGATTTTCTTAAGCTTTTTTTGTGTGAGTTTTCAGAGAAATTTTCTGGGCAGCTTTGCCGGATGGGATTATTCACCCTCAAGTTTAGCCTGTCCATGTGGAGAAAACAAGACAGGGAGCAAGAATGGCACTGGTTTAGGGAAGAGTGCGAAGACAGGTGGGAACAATGGCTTCAGGAGAAGGGGTGTGGGCACCGAAGGATTATGTGACAGGCTAGGACAGGGGAGGGTGTCTTCTGGGGTGGGGTCGATGGGCAAGAGGAGTTTGGCTGGGTTGAGTTCACCTTGACATTTTTTTCTGGACCTCAATAGATAGGAGGCCTTCATCTTCTCCTGGGTAAGAGGAGGTAGGTGTTCCGTAACTCCTCAGGAACTTTGTGGCTTCCCAGTCACCTCAGTCATTTGGAGGACTCAGAGCGGTCTGCTCAGAGCCCCTGAGCACCCCTATATATACCCGTCCCCATGGAGCCTCATCCTCATGCTTTATGAAGTCAGCAATTCTCTTCCCCAGCCAATGGTGGCCCTGGGTGAGGTGACATCACAAAGCCCAATCCTAACATGTCTAGCGGAGGATGGGGAAAAATTCAGATGATTTGCTCAGAGAAATGAGGCATTAGTAATGCCCTCAATAGGCCTCCAAACTCACCTGACACCCTCAGCTCTATGTCAACTCTGATGGGCAGAGTGCATCTCCTCCAAGCCTTGCCCCACAGCCAGACTCCTCGGGTATTCATTCTGTCCTCTCTCAGCGTTCACCATTATCTAGCTTTTCATATCTTGCCTAAACTCCCTCCATGACAACTAGGTTGTATTAAGTGTCTGTGGAAGCGAGAATCATTGGTCGTTCGTCCTGCAATATCGTCTTAAAGCACCTTGAAGCCCATTGAAGTCTAGGCCAGCCGACAAAAACCTTTCCATCCCGCCACCTTGTCTCAGTGTTCCCGGAGCTCGCCTCCATTTTCTGGTCTCCAGTCGGAAACCCTTGTCTTCAGGCTGTGAAAATGCAGTGAATACACTTGCCCTTGCTCCACATGGAGCTCTCTTTTCAAGTCTAGGACTCAGGGTCACCTCACTAGGAGTACTACTCAGGCTTGGGTTTGAACAGGATTATGGGGAAGGTGCAGAGAAATTCATGTTTCAGGTTGTGCTGGGGAATCCCATGAAGGAAATGCCCACCTGCATCTGATTAGTATTCCCAGCAAGGGGTGGAGCTTGCCCAGAGCTGTGTGAGCCTTGTGTGCCAAGGTCTTCTCAACACGTGCCCCTCACAAATCTCTTTTCTCATCTTGTTTTCTTGCTGGAAGCTCCTTTGGAGCTTACCTCAGAGCCAAAACCAAGGAGGAATTCATTTCGATGAGCAGCTGTCACAAGCTTCCTGCTTCTTGGACAAAACACTGAGTCATCCTGTCCTGTGCATCTAGTTCCCAAGGTCTCTTATTGAGCTGGTTGGCTCTGGAGGAAAGGGGAATGGATTGTGTGCTCCACCTCAGTCCTCGTTTTTCCAATTGTCTCGTAGGGTCAACCAGCCTGAGGTGAACCCCTGGGGACAGTTTGTTAGCTTAGTGGATCTTTCTGGGTTTCCTGTGACGAGTTCAGAACCTGTTGTACATTTGTTACTTACTCACCCAGGATTCATCACACTCCTGATCATTTTAAGAGGTAGAGAAAGCACGCCGTAAACAAACGAAAAACATGACTCTTAAAATTTTAGAATATCTTAAAACCTCATAGAAAAATAGGCAAGAGGCACGAGCCAAAACTTTATAAGAAAGATGTATCACAGGCCTCTAAATTTATGAAGACATGTTTAAAGACATGAGCAGCTAATTCACATGAAGAATATGGATCTAACTCCGAGCCACGTTAGGAACATATTAAATCTAACGAAAGTAAGAAAAATCATACTAAAATTCCCTTCTGAGCTGAAACTCAGGCAGAAGTAGCATAGATTTTAGTAATTGCAGACAGAGACATTAGGATACTTGGAATAAATGTGTTTTGTGTGTTCTAAAAATAAGGAGAGTCATGTAAATCCTAAAATAGACCCCATTTGATCTTACAGATATGAAAAACATAGTGTCAGATGAGGCCCATTTTAAAGGTTTCCTGATGGCACAGATAGTAAAAAAATAAATAAATAAATAAATTAAATATAAAACAAAACAAAACAAACAAAAAAAAAAAAACAAAAAAACACCTGCAACATGGGAGACCAGGATTCATTCCCTGGCTTGGGAAGATCCCCTGGAGGGGGAAATGACAGCCTGCTCCAGAATGCTTTCCTGGAGAATCCCCATGGACAGAGGAGTCTGGCGGGCTACAGTCCACGATGTCACAAAGAGTTGGACATTGCTGAACAAAGTAGCACAGCACTGTGCAGCACATTGAATGTTTCTGAAAGAAATTCAGGTAGGGGGGAAAGTGGGAGAAAGGGAAACAAGGGAAATGAAGGAAGGAAAGAAAATCCTCCATTGCTGGTGAGAACAGTGCAACCAGAGATGTCCCCCAGCAGGACAGCACCACACATGTCCATCTGAGCCCTGTCAGCTGCTTTGAAAGAACCATCTCCAACTTTGGTCCCACTCCTTCAAGCAAATTCATGTGTACGGTTTACCACTAACACGCTAATAGTCATCATGGTTTCTCCTCATTCAAATCCTGATTCACCCGGAAGTGAAAAAGATACGTGTGCCCCTAATGTTCAGCACAGCACTGTTTACAATAAGCAGGGTATGGACGCAATCTAGATGTCCATCAGCAGACAAATGGGTAAGAAAGCTGTGGTATATAGACACAATGGAATATTGCTCAGCCCTTAAAAGGAACAGATGTGAATACATTCTAATGAGGTGGATGAAACTGGAGCATATTATACAGAGTGAAGTAAGTCAGAAAGAAAAACACCAATATACTATACTAAGGCATATATATTGAATTTAGGGAGATGGAGATGATAACCCTATATGGGAGACAGCAAAAGAGACACAGATTTACAAAACAGTCTTTTGGACTCAGTGGGGGACGGCGAGGGTGGGATGATCTGAGAGATGAGCATTGAAACATGTATATTATCATATATGAAAGGGATAGCCTGTTCATGTTCGATGCATAAGACAGGATGTACAGGACTGTTTCACTGGGCTGACCCAGAGGGATTGGATTGGGAGGAAGATGTGAGGGGGAATCAAGATGGGGAATGCATGTACTCCAATGGCTGATTGATGTCAATGTATGTCAAAAACCACCACAATATTGTAAAGTAAATACCCATCAATTAAAATAAATAAAAATAAAATAAAATAGAATCCTTTCATAAAAAGGCCTAATCAGTATTGACTTTTTGATAAAAAAAAAGCCCTTCTTTTCCTTCCATTCTTCCCTCCTTCCTCCCCCCTCTTTCTTTCCTTTTCTTTCTGATTATACAACTGTTAAACCTTGCGTTCCATTTATAGTTATGACAAAGTCCTGGCTCTATTCCCCATGTTGTACAATGCATCCCTGAGCTCATCTTCCACCTAACTATCACTGCGTTCCTCCGACTCCCCCACCTCTGTATTGCCCCGCCCTCTTCCCCTCTCTGCTGGTAACCAGTAGATGCTTCTCTATATTTGTGCACCTCCATTATTATCATATTCTCTACTTTGCTGTATGATTGCATTCTATGTGATATCATACAGTATTTGTCAATCTCTGTCTGAGTTATTTTACTCAATATTCTACCTTCCATGTTGCTGCAAATATCAATATTCCATTCTTTTGATGGGGCAGCTCCTTTGTATGGCTTTTGAACAAATGCCACTGTCCCCCATACACGACAGAGCTCCCCAGCTAATTGTCCATCTCTGCACTCAGAGAAACTCCAAGTCCTCTTCCTCTTCTCCCATGGGAAGTGTGTCTTTGAAGCTCAGTCTGGAACCAGTTCTTCCCCCTACTTTCTGGCAAACTGGACCTTCTGGTCCCATCTCCAACTCCACAGAAGACATCTCAATCCCTCCTCACACACTTATTCCTTCCCTGCCCTCTCTGCCCCCCACTATCAGAGAACTCAGATACAAACATAATTTCACATCAGCTTGATTTTATTTTGTTTTCGTTATTAGGGTATACAGTTGCTATTATATTCAGCAACTGTACTTTGGCCAGTATTAAGCGGCCAGACCCTCAAGCATTTTCGAGTGTTTAGCCATGCCACGAAGTCACTGGCTGTCCACTGGTCCGGCTGGAATGGCAGAAGTCTCCATGGTCTCTGGGACCTCCTCTGATTCATTCTGATTAGCTGGAATGGGAGGGGTCTCCCTGGTCTCTGGGACCTCCTCTTGTTCCTTATGATTACTGGGAATGACAGGGGTCTCCAGGGTCTCTACGACCTCCTCTGGTTCCTTCTGATTCAGCTGTTCATTCGCCTGGAACTCTAGCTACAGAGAATTGAGCATGTTATTTTCTTAAGCCTTTTTGTGGTGGGAGTTTTCAGCGAAGTTTTCTTGGGCAGTATTGCCGGAATGGGATTTTTCACCCTCACGGTTTCCCTGGCTGCCTGGAGAAAACAAGACAGGGAGTAAGAATGGCACTGGTTTCGGGAAGAGTGTGAAGACAGGTGGGAACGGTGGCTTCAGGAGAAGGGGTGTGGGCTGAGAAGGGTTATGTGCCAGCAAAGACAGGTGCGGGTGTCTTCTGGGGTGGGGTCGGTGGGCAAGAGGAGTTTGGCTGGGTTCAGTTCACCATTACATTTTTTTCTGAACCTCAATTGATAGGAGGTCTTCATCTTCTCCTGGGTAACAGGAGGTGGGTGTTCCACAACTACTCTGGAGCCTTGTGCCTTCCCAGTCACCTCAGTCATTTGGAGGACTCACAGTGGTCTGCTCAAATCCCCTGAGCACCCCTATATATACCCTTCCCCATGGAGCCACACCCTCATGCTTTATGAGGTCAGCAATTCTCTTCCCCAGCCAATGGTGGCCCTGAGTTAGCTTTGACATCACAAAGCCCCATCCCGACATATCTAGCAGAGACGGGGAGCAATTCTGATGATTTGCTGGGAGAAATGAGGCATTAATAATGCCCTCAAGAGGCCTCCAAACTCACCTGCAACCCTCACCTCTATGTCAACTCTTATGTTTCACACAGCAGGCAGAGTGCATCTCCTCCAACCCTTGCCCCAAAGACACACCCCTCGGGCATCCATTCTGTTGTCTCTCAGATTTCACCATTATCTAGCTTTTCATATCTTGCCTAAACTCCCTCCATGACAACTAGGTTGTGATTAAGTGTCTGTGGAAACGAGAATCATTGCTCGTTCGTCCTGCAATGTGGTCTTAATGCACCTTGAAGCCCACTGAACTCTGGGCCAGTGACGAAAAAATTTCCATGCTGTCTCTTCTCTGTAGTTCCCAGAGCTCTATTCCAATTTCTGGTCCCCTATCAGAAACCCTTGTCTTCAAGCTGGGGGAATGCAGTGAATACACTTGCCCTTGCTCCACACTGAGCTGTCTCGATTCAAGTCTAAGACTCAGGGTCACCTCACTAGGAGTACTACCCTGGCTTGGGTTTGAACAGGGTTTTGGGGAAGGGGCAGAGAAATGAATGTTTCTGATTGTGCAGGGTGATCCCATGCAGGAAATGCCCACCTGCGGCTGATTAGTATTCCCAGAAAGGGGTGAAGCATGCCCAGAGTTGTGTGAGCTTTGTGTGCAAAGGTCTTCTCAAACGTGCCCTCACAAATCTCTTTTCTCATCTTGTTTTTTGCTGGAAGCTCCCTTGGATCATACCTCATAGCCAAAACCAAGGTGGAATTTATTTCCATGAGCAGCTGCCATGAGCTTCCAGCTTCTTGGATGAAATACTGAGTCATCCTGACCTGTGCAAATAGTTCCCATGGTCTGTCATTGTGCTGGTTGGCTCTGGAGGAAAGGGGAATGGATTGTGTGGTCCACCTCAGTCCTCGTTTTTCCAATTGACTCGTAGGGTCAACCAGCCTGAGGTGCAGCCCTGGGGACAGTTTGTTGGCTTAGTGGGTCTTTCAGGGTTTCCTGTGAAGTGTTCACATCCTGTTGTCCATTTGTTGCTTACTGACCCAGGGTCCATAAAACTGCTGATCATTTTCAGATGTAGAAAAAGCACGCCTTAAACAAACCCAAAAGATGACTCTTAGAATTTTTCAAAAGTCTTAAAACCTGATAGAAAACTGGGCCAGAGGCACGAGCCAACATTTTTTAAAAAAGATATATCACTGGCCTTTAAATTCATGAAGACATATTTAAAGACATGAGCAGCCAATTCACAAGAAGAGTATGAAACTAGCCCCGACCCAAGTTAATAAAATATTATATCTAATGAAGGTAAGAAAAATCATATGAAAATGCCCTTGAGAACTGAAACTCAGGCAGAGGTGGCAGAGATTTTAGTAATTGCAGACAGAGACATTAGGATATTGGAATAAATGTGTTTTGTGTGTTTTAAAAATAAGGAGAGACATGTAAATCCTAAAATAGACCCCATTTGATCTTACAGATATGAAAAACATACTGTCAGGTGAAGCCCATTTTAAGGGTTTCCTGATGGCTGAGATAGTTAAAGGAAAAAAAAACAAAAACAAAAAAACACCTGCAACACGGGAGACCAGGATTCAATCCCTGGGTTGGGAAGATACCCTGTAGGGGGGGAAAGGCAGCCAGCTCCAGTATGCTTGCATGGAGAATCCCCATGGACAGAGGAGCCTGGCCGTCTACAGTCCACGATGTCACAAAGGAGTTGGACATGGCTGAACAGCGAAGCACAGCACAGCGCAGCACACTGAATGTTTCTGAAAGAAATTCAGATAGGGAGGAAAGAGGGAGAAAGTGAAACAAGGGAAATGAAAGGAAAGAAAGAAAATCCTCTGATGCTGGTAAGAACAAAGCAAGCAGAGATGTACCCCAGCAGGACAGCACCACACATGTCCTTCTGAGCACTCTCAGCCGGTTTGAAAGAACCATCTCCAACCTTGGTCCCACTCCTTCAACCAAACTCATGTGCAGGGTTTACCACTAACAGGCTAATAGTCATCATGATTTCTCCTCATTCAAATCCTGATTCACTGAGAAGTGAAAAAGACAAGTGTGCCCCAATGTTCTTCACAGCACTGTTTACAATAACCAGGGCATGGAAGCAACCTAGATGTCCATTAGCAGACAAATGGGTAAGAAAGCTGTGGTACATAGAGACAATGGACTATTGCTCAGCCATTAAAAAGAACACATGTGAATCCATTCTAATGAGGTGGATGAAACTGGGGCCTATTATACAGAACGAAGTAAGTCAGAAAGAAAAACACCAATACACTATACTAAGCCATATATATTGAAATTAGGAAGATGGAGATTATAACAGTATATGGGAAACAGCAAAAGAGACACAGATTTGCAGAATAGTCTTTTAGAGTCGGGGTGGGATGGCGAGGGTGGGATGATCTGAGAGAATAACACTGAAACATGTATATTATCATATGTGAAAGGGATAGCCAGTCCATGTTTGATGCATAAGACAGGGTGCCCAGGAATGTTTCACTGGGCTGACCCAGAGGGATTGGATTGAGAGGAAAATGAGAGGGGGAATCAGGATGGGGAACACATGTACTCCCATGGCTGATTCATGTCAATATATGGCAAAAACCACCACGATATTGTATAGTAATTACCCACCAATTAAAATAAATAAAATAAAATAAAATAGAATCCTTTGATAAAAAGGGCCTAATCAGTATTGAGTTTTTTACCTCCAAATATGCCCTTCTTTTCCTTCCTTTCTTCCCTCCTTCCTCCCCACTCTTTCTTTCCTTTTCTTTCTGATTATACAAAGGTTAATGCTTGCTTTCCATTTACAGTTATTACAAAGTCCTGGCTCTATTCCCCGTGTTTTACAATACATCCCTGAGCTCATCTTCCACCTAACTATCACTGCGTGTCTCCCACTCCCCCACCTCTGTATTGCCCCGCCGTCTTCCCCTCCTTGCTGGTAACCAGTAGATGCTTCCCTATACATGTGCACCTCCATTATTAACATATTCTCTACATTGCAGTAAGTTACCCTCTATAAGTGATATCATACAGTATTTGTCAATCTCTGTCTGAGGTATTTTACTCAATATTCTACCTTCCATGTTGCTGCAAATGACAATATTCCATTCTTTTGATGCAGTAGCTCCTTTGTATGTCTTTTGAACAATGGCATTGCCACCCCACGCAAGACACAGCTCCCCAGCTAAGTGTCCATCTCTGCACTCTACAGAGAAACCCCAAGTCCTCTTCCTCTTCTCCCATGGGAAGTGTGTCTTTGAAGTTCAGTCTGGAACCAGTTCTTCCCCCTACTTTCTGGCAAACTGGACCTTCTGGTCCCATCTCCAACTCCACAGAAGCCATCTCCCTCCCTCCTCACACACTTATCTCTTCCCTGCCCTCTCTGCCCCCCACTATCAGAGAACTCAGAGACAAACATAATTTCACATGAGCTTGATTTTATTTTATTTTCCTTTTCAATGTACGCAGTTGCTATAATATTCAGAATCTGTACATTTGGCCAGTACTCAGTGGCCACACCCCCAAACATATCTGAGGTGTCCAGCCATGCCCCAAAGTCACTGGCTGTCCACTGGTCCAGCTGGAAAGGCAGGGGTCTCCCTGGTCTCTGGGAACCCCTGTGATTCATTCTGATTATGTGGAATGCCAGGGGTCTCCATGGTCTCTGGGTCTTCCTCTGTTTCATTCTGATTAGCGGGAATGGCAGGCATCTCCATCCTCTCTACGACCTCCTCTGATTCCTTCTGATTAGCTGGAATGGCAAGGGTCTTCATGGTCCTGGGACCTCCTCTGGTTCCTTCTGATTACCTGGAATTTCTGATTCAGCTCTTCATTCGCCTTGGATCTCTGGCTACAGAGCTTTGAGCGTCTGATTCTCTTAAGCTGTTTTTGTGGCGGGAGTTTTCAGAGAAGTTATCTTGGGCAGCTTTGCAAGAAGGGGATTATTCACCCTCACGGTTACCCTGGCCACCTGGAGAAAACAAGACAGGGAGCAAGAATGGCACTGGTTTAGGGAAGAGTGTGAAGACAGGTGGGAACAATGGCTTCAGGAGAAGGGGTGTGGGCACCGAAGGATTATGTGCCTGGTAAGGACAGGGGAGGGTGTCTTCTGGGGTGGGCTTAATGGGCAAGAGAAGTTTCGTTGGGTTCAGTTCACCTTGACATTTTTTTCTGGACCTCAATTGATAGGAGGTCTTCATCTTCTCCTGGGAAACAGGAGGTGGGTGTTCCATAACTACTCTGGAGCCTTGTGGCTTCCCAGTTACCTCAATCATTTGCAGGACTCACAGTGGTCTGCTCAGAGCCCTTGAGTACCCCTGTATATACTCGTCCCCATGGAGCCTCACCCTCATGCTTTATGAGGTCAGCAAGTCTCTTCCCCAGCCAATGGTGGCCCTGGGTGAGCTTTGACATCACAAAGTCCCATCCTGACATGCCTAGCGGAGGATGGGGAGCAATTCAGATAATTTGCTGGGAGAAAAGAGTCATTAGTTATGCCCTAAAGAGGCCTCCAAACTCACCTGCCACCCTCATACCTATGTCAACTCTGATGAGTCACACAGCAGGCAGAGTGCATCTCCTCCAAACCTTGCCCCACAGCCACACTCCTCGGGCATTCATCCTGTTATCTCTCAGCTTTCACCACTATCTAGCTTTTCATATCTTGCCTAATCAACCTGCTTGACAACTAGGTTGTGTTTGAGTTTCTGTGGAAGCCAGAATCATTCCTCGTTCGTCCTGCCATGTGGTCTTAAAGCACCTTGAAGCCCATTGAATTCTGGGCCAGCCGACAGAAACCATTCCATCCCGCTTCCTTGTCTCAGTGTTCCTGGAGCTCGCCTCCATTTTCTCTTTGCCAGTCGGAAGCCCTTGTCTTCAGGCTGTGAGAATGCAGTGAATACACTTGCCCTTGCTCCAAACTGAGCTGTCTCTTTTCAAGTCTAGGACTCAGGGTCACCTCACTAGGAGTAATACCGAGGCTTGGGTCTGAACAGGGTGATGGGGAAGGGGCAGAGAAATGCATGTTTCAGGTTGTGCTGGGGGATCCCATGCAGGAAATACCCACCTCCGGCTGATTAGTATTCCCAGAAGGGGTGGAGATTGCCCAGAGCTGTGTGAGCCTTGTGTGCAAAGGTCTTCTCAACACTTGCCCTCACAAATCTCTTTGCTCATCTTGTTTACTTGCTGGAAGCTCCGTTGGAGCTTATCTCACAGCCAACACCAAGGTGGAATTCATTTCCATGAGCAGCTGCCATGAGCTTCCAGCTTCTTGGATGAAACACTGAGTCATCCTGTCCTGTGTATCTAGTTCCCAAGGTCTCTTATTGAGCTGGTTGGCTCTGGAGGAAAGGGGAATGGATTGTGTGGTCCACCTCAGTCCTCGTTTTTCCAATTGACTCGTAGGGTCAACCAGCCTGAGGTGCACCCCTGGGGACAGTTTGTTGGCTTAGTGGGTCTTCCTGGGTTTTCTGTGAAGTGTTCACATCCTGGTGTCCATTTGTTGCTTACTCACCCAGGGTCCATCACACTGCTGAACATTTTAAGAGGTAGAAAACGCATGCCATAAACAAACCAAAAAGATGACTCTTAGAATTGTTAGAAGATCTTAAATCCTGATAGAAAAATGGGCAAGAGGCCTGAGCCAACACTTTATAAGAAAGATTTATCACTGGCCTTTAAATTTATGAAGACATGGTTAAAGACATGAGCAGCCAATTCACAAGAAGAGTATGGAACTAGCCCCGAACAACGTTAAGCACATATTAAATCTAACGAAGGTAAGAAAAATCATACTAAAATTCCCTTGAGAACAGAAACTCAGGCTGAAATGGCATAGATTTTAGTAATTGCAGACTGAGACATTAGGATACTTGGAATAACTCTGTTTTGTCATTTCTAAAAATAAGGAGAGACATGGAAATCCTAAAATAGACCCCATTTGATCTTACAGATATGGAAAACATAATGTCAGATGAAACCCATTTTCAGAGTTCCCTGATGTCTCAGATAGTAAAAAAAAAAAAAAAATAAACAACAACAACAACAGCAACAAAAAACACCTGCAACATGGGAGACCAGGATTCAATCCCTGAGTTGGGAAGATCCCTTGGAGGGGGGATTGGAAGCCTGATCCAGTATGCTTTCCTGGAGGATCACCATGGACAAGGGAGACTGGCCAGTCCACAGTCCATGGGGTCACAAAGAATTGGACATGGCTGAACAAGGAAGCACAGCACAGCGCAGCTCGTTGAATGTTTTTATTTTTATTATTTTTATTTTTTCTAAATTTTTTGTTAGTTGGAGGCTAATTACTTCACAACATTTCAGTGGGTTTTGTCATACATTGATATGAATCAGCCATAGATTTACACGTATTCCCCATCCCGATTCTCCCTCCCACCTCCCTCTCCACCCAATTCCTCTGTGTCTTCCCAGTGCACCAGGCCCAAGCACTTGTCTCATGCATCCCACCTGGGCTGGGGATCTGTTTCACCATAGATAGTATACATGCTGTTCTTTTGAAATATCCCACCCTCACATTCTCCCACAGAGTTCAATAGTCTGTTCTGTATTTCTGTGTCTCTTTTTCTGTTTTGCATATAGGGTTATCGTTACCATCTTTCTAAATTCCATATATATGTGTTAGTATGCTGTAATGTTCTTTATCTTTCTGGCTTACTTCACTCTGTATAAGGGGCTCCAGTTTCATCCATCTCATTAGGACTGGTTCAAATGAATTCTTTTTGACGGCTGAGTAAAATTCCATGGTGTATATGTACCACAGCTTCCTTATCCATTCATTCTGCTGATGGGCATCTAGGTTGCTTCCATGTCCTGGCTATTAATAAACAGGGGCTGCGATGAACATTGGGGTGCATGTGTCTCTTTCAGATCTGGTTTCCTCAGTGTGTATGCCCAGAAGTGGTATTGCTGGGTCATATGGCAGTTCTATTTCCAGTTTTTTAAGGAATCTCCACACTGTTTCCATAGTGGCTGTACTAGTTTGCATTCCCACCAACAGTGTAAGAGGGTTCCCTTTTCTCCACACCCTCTCCAGCATTTATTGCTTGTAGACTTTTGGATAGCAGCCATCCTGACTGGCGTGTAATGGTACCTCATTGTGGTTTTGATTTGCATTTCTCTAATAATGAGTGATGTTGAGCATCTTTTCATGTGTTTGTTAGCCATCTGTATGTCTTCTTTGGAGAAATGTCTGTTTAGTTCTTTGGCCCATTTTTGAATTGGGTCATTTATTTTTCTGGAATTGAGCTGCAGGAGTTGCTTGTATATTTTTGAGATTAATCCTTTGTCTGTTTCTTCATTTGCTATTATTTTCTCCCAATCTGAGGGCTGTCTTTTCACCTTGCTTATAGTTTCCTTTGTTGTGCAAAAGCTTTTAAGTTTCATTAGGTCCCATTTGTTTATTTTTGCTTTTATTTCCAATATTCTGGGAGGTGGGTCATAGAGGATCTTGCTGTGATTTATGTCGGAGAGTGTTTTGCCTATGTTCTCCTCTAGGAGTTTTATAGTTTCTGGTCTTACATTTAGATCTTTAATCCATTTTGAGTTTATTTTTGTGTATGGTGTTAGAAAGTGTTCTAGTTTCATTCTTTTACAAGTGGTTGACCAGTTTTCCCAGCACCACTTGTTAAAGAGGTTGTCTTTTTTTCATTGTATATCCTTGCCTCCTTTGTCAAAGATAAGGTGTCCATAGGTTCGTGGATTTATCTCTGGGCTTTCTATTCTGTTCCATTGATCTATATTTCTGTCTTTGTGCCAGTACCATACTGTCTTGATGACTGTGGCTTTGTAGTAGAGTCTGAAGTCAGGCAGGTTGATTCCTCCAGTTCCATTCTTCTTTCTCAAGATTACTTTGGCTATTCGAGGTTTTTTGTATTTCCATACAAATTGTGAAATTATTTGTTCTAGCTCTGTGAAAAATACCATTGGTAGCTTGATAGGGATTGCATTGAATCAATAGATTGCTTTGGGTAGAATAGCCATTTTGACAATATTGATTCTTCCAATCCATGATCACGGTATGTTTCTCCATCTGTTTGTGTCCTCTTTGATTTCTTTCATCAGTGTTTTATAGTTTTCTATGTATAGGTCTTTTGTTTCTTTAGGTAGATATACTCCTAAGTATTTTATTCTTTTTGTTGCAATGGTGAATGGTATTGTTTCCTTAATTTCTCTTTCTGTTTTTTTCATTGTTAGTATATAGGAATGCAAGGGATTTCTGTGTGTTAATTTTATATCCTGCAACTTTACTATATTCATTGATTAGCTCTAGTAATTTTCTGGTAGAGTCTTTAGGGTTTTCTATGTAGAGGATCATGTCATCTGCAAACAGTGAGAGTTTCACTCTTCTTTTCCTATCTGGATTCCTTTTACTTCTTTTTCTGCTCTGATTGCTGTGGCCAAAACTTCCAACACTATGTTGAATAGTAGTGGTGAGGGTGGGCACCCTTGTCTTGTTCCTGATTTCAAGGGGAAATGCTTTCAATTTTTCACCATTGAGGGTGATGCTTGCTGTGGGTTTGTCATATATAGCTTTTATTATGTTGAGGTATGTTCCTTCTATTCCTGCTTTTTGGAGAGTTTTAATCATAAATGAGTGTTGAATTTTGTCAAAGGCTTTCTCTGCATCACAGACCAATATCACTGATGAAAATAGATGCAAAAATCCTTAACAAAATTCTAACAAACAGAATCCAACAACATATTAAAAAAATCATACACCACGACCAAGTGAGCTTTATCCCAGGAATGCAAGAATTCTTTAATATCTGCAAATCAATCAATGTAATACACCATATTAACAAATTGAAAGATAAAAAACATACGCTTATCTCGTTGAATGTTTTTAAAGAAATTCAGATAGAGTGGAAAGAGGGAGAAAGGGAAACAAGGGAAATGAAAGGAAGGAAAGAAAATCCTCTGTTGCTGGTGAGAACAGAGCAACCAGAAATGTCTCCCAGCAGGACAGCACCACACACGTCCATCTGAGCACTCTCAGCCGGTTTGAAACAACCGTCTCCAACTTTGGTCCCACTCCTTCAACCAAACTCATGTGCAGGGTTTACCACTAACAAGCTAATAGTCATCATGGTTTCTCCTCATTCAAATCCGGATTCAACCAGAAGTGAAAAAGACAAGTGTGCCCCAATGTTCATCACAGCACTGTTTACAATATCCAGGTCATGGAAGCAACCTAGATGTCCATCAGCAGACAAATGGGTAAGAAAGCTGTGGTACATAGACACAATGGAATATTGCTCAGCCTTTAAAAAGAACACATGTGAATCCATTTTAATGAGGTTGATGACACTAGAGCCTACTATAAAGAGTGAAGTAATTCAGAAAAAAATACCAATACACTATACTAAGGTATATATATTGAATTCAAGAAGAGGGAGATGATTACCCCATATGGGAGACAGCAACAAAGACAAAGATTTACAGAACAGTGTTTTGGACTCTGTGGGAGACGGCGAGGGTGGGATGATTTGAGAGATGAGCATTGAAACATGTATATTATCATATGTGAAATGGATAGCCAGTCCATGTTCGATGCATAAGACAGGGTGCCCAGGACTGGTTCACTGGGCTGACCCAGAGGGATTGGATTGGGAGGAAGATGTGAGGGGGAATCAGGATGGGGAATAAATGTACTCCCATGGGTGATTCATGTCAATGTATGCAAAAACCACCACAATATTGTAAAGTAAATACCCACCAATTGAAATAAATAAAATAAAATACAATAGAAACTTTTGATAAAAAGGACCTAATCAGGATTGACATTTTGACCTACAAAAACGCCCATCTTTTCCTTCTTTCTTCCCTCCTTCCTCCCCCCTCTTTCTTTCCTTTTCTTTCTGATTATACAACTGTTAAAGCTTGCTTTCCATTTATAGTTATGCCAAAGTCCTGACTCTATTCCCCATGTTGTACACACCATCCCTGAACTCATCTTCCACCTAACTATCACTGCGTGCCTCTCACTCCCCCACCTCTGTACTGCCCCGCCCTCTTCCCCTCCTCGCTGGTAACCAGTTGATGCTTCTCTATATTTGTGCACCCCCATTATTATCATATTCTCTACTTTGCGGTATGTTTACATTATATAAGTGATATCATACAGTATTTGTCAATCTCTGTCTGAGGTATTTCACTCAATATTCTACCTTCCATTTTGCTGCACATGTCAATATTCCATTCTTTTGATGGGGAAGCTCCTTTGTATGCCTTCTGAACAAATGGCACTGGCCCCCCACACACGACACATCTCCCCAGCTAAGTGTCCATCTCTGCACTCACCCAGAGACACTCCAAGTCCTCTTCCTCTTCTCCCATGGGAAGTGTGTCTTTGAAGCTCAGTCTGGAACCAGTTCTTGACCCTACTTTCTGGCAACCTGGACCTTCTGATCCCATCTCTAACTCCAAAGAAGCCACCTCACTTCCTCCTCACACACTTATACCTTCCCTGCCCTCTCTGCCCCCTACTATCAGAGAACTCACAGACAAACATAATTTCACATCAGCTTGGTTTTATTTTATTTTCGTTATTAGTGTATGCAGTTGCTATAATATTCAGCATCTGTATTTTTGGCCACTACTCAGCGGTCAGTACCCCAAGCATTTCTGAGGTGTCTAGCCATGCCCCGAAGTCACTGGCTGTCTACTGGTACAGCTGGAATGGGAGGGGTCTCCATAGTCTCTGGGACCTGGTCTGTTTCATTCTGATTAGCTGTAAATGCAGGGGTCTCCATGGTCTCTAGGACCTCCTCTGATTCAATCTGCTTACCTGGAATGACAGGGTTCTCCATGGTCTCTGGGACCTCCTCTGGTTCACTCTGATTAGCTGGAAATGCAGGGGTCCTCATGGTCTCTGGGACCTCCTCTGGTTCTTTCTGATTACCTGGATTGTCAGGGGTCTCCATGGTCTCTGGGACCTCCTCTGGTTCCTTCTGATTTAGCTCTTCATTCGCCTTGGATCTCTGGCTACAGAGCTTTGAGCATCTGATTTTCTTAAGCTTTTCTGTGGTGGGAGTTTTCAGAGAAGATTTCTTGGGCAGCTTTGCCAGAATGGTGTTACTCACCCTCACGGTTACCCTGGCCAACTGGAGAAAATAAGACAGGGAGCAAGAATAGCATTGGTTTAGGGAAGAGTGTGAAGACAGGTGGGAACAATGGCTTCAGGAGTAGGGGAGTGGGCAGAGAAGGGTAATGTGCCAGGCAAGGACAGGGGAGGGTGTCTTCTCGGGTGGGGTCAATAGGCAAGACGAATTTTGACGGGTTCAGTTAACCTTGACATTTTTTTCTGGACCTCAATGGATAGGAGGTCTTCACCTTCTCCTGGGTAACAGGAGGTGGGTGTTCCATATCTACTATGGAGCCTAGTGGCTTCCCAGTCACCTCAGTCAATTGGATGACTGACAGTGGTCTGCTCAGAGTCCCTGAGCACCCCTATATATACCCTTCCCGCTGGAGCCTCACCCTCATGCTTTATGAGGCCAGCAAGTCTCTTTCCCACACAATGGTGGCCCTGGTGAGCTCTGACATCACAAAGCCACATCCTGACATGTCTAGCGGAGGATGGGGAGCAATTCAGATGATTTGCTGGGAGAAATTAGGCATTTGTAATGCCCTAAAGTGGCATGAAAACTCACCTGCCACCCTCACCTCTATGTCAACTCTGATGGGTCACACAGCAGGCAGAGTGAATCTCCTCCAATCCTTCCCCACAGCCACACTCCTCGGGCATTCATTCTGTTCTCTCTCAGCTTTCATCATTATCTAGATTTCATATCTTGCCTAAACTCCATCCATGACAACTAGGTTGTGCTTAAGTGTCTGTGGTTGTGAAAATCATTGGTCTTTCGTACTGCAGTGTAGTCTTAATGCACCTTGAAGTCCATAGAATTCTGGGCCATCCGACAGAAACCTTTCCATCCCGCCTCCTTGTCTCAGTGTTCCCGGAGCTCGCCTCCATTTTCTGGTCTCCAGTCAGAAACCCTTGTCTTCAGCCTGTGAGAATGCAGTGAATACACTTGCCGTTGCTCCACATGTAGCTGTCTCGTTTAAAATCTAGGACTCAGGGTCACCTCACTAGGCGAAGTACCATGGATTGGGTTTGAAAAGGGTGATGGGGAAGGGGCAGAGAAATGCATGTTTCAGGTTGTGCTGGGGGATCCCATGCAGGAAATACCCACCTGCGGCTGATTAGTATTCCAGGCAAGGGATGGGATTGCCCAGAGGTGTGTTAGCGTTGTGTGTAAAGGTCTTGTCAACACTTGCCCTCACAAATCTCTTTGCTCATCTTGTTTACTTGCTGGAAGCTCCCTTGGAGCTTACCTCACAGGCAAAATAAAGGTGGAATTCATTTCCATGAGCAGCTGCCACAAGCTTCCAGCATCTTGGATGAAACACTGAGTAATCCTGTCCTGTGCATCTAGTTCCATGGTCTCTCATTGAGCTGGTTGGCTCCGGAAGAAAGGGGAATGGATTGTGTGCTCCACCTCAGTCCTCGTTTGTCCAGTTGACGCCTAGAGTCAAACAGCCTGAGGTGCACCCCTGGGGACAGTTTGATTGCTTTGTGGGTCTTCCTGGGGTTCCTGTGAAGTGTTCACATCCTGGTGTCCATTTGTTGTTCACTCACCCAGAGGCCATCACTCTGCTGAATATTTTAAGAGGTAGAAAATGCACGCCACAAAGAAACCAAAAAGATGATTCTTAGAATTGTTAGAAGATCTTAAATCCTGATAGAAAAATGGCAAGAGGCCTGACCCAACACTTTAAAAGAAAGATGTATCACTGGCCTTAAAATTTATGAAGACATGTTTAAAGACATGAGCATCCAGTTCACAAGAAGAGTATGGAACTAGCCCCGAAACACGTTAAAATATATTAAATCTGACGAAGGTAAGAAAAATCCTACTAAAATTCCCTTGACTACTGAAACACAGGCAGAAGTGGCACAGATTTTAGATATTGCAGATAGAGACATTAAGATACTTGGAATAGCTGTGTTTTGTGTGTTCTAAAATAAGGAGAGACATGGAAATCCTAAAATAGACCCCATTTGATCTTACAGATATGAAAAATAATAGTGTCAGATGAAGCATATTTTAAGGGTTTCCTGATAGCTCAGACAGTAAAAAGAAAAAAAAAAAAAACCTGCACCATGGGAGACAGGATTCAATCCGTGGGTTGGGAAGGTCCACTGGAGGGAGGAATGACAGCCTGCTCCCGTGTGCTTGCTGCAGAATCCCCATGGACAGAGGAGCCTGACGGGCTACAGTCCACGGGGTCACAAAGAGTTGGACACTGCTGAGCAACAAAGCACAGCACAGCACAGCACATTGAATGTTTGTGAAAGAAAGGCAGGTAGTGAGGAAAGAGGGAGAAAGGGAAACAAGGGAAATGAAAGGAAGGAAAGAAAATGCTCCATTGCTGGTGAGAACAGAGCAACCAGAGATGTCCCCCAGCAGGACAGCACCCCAGATGGCCATCATAGCACTCTCACCCGGTTTGAAACATCCATCTCCAACTTTGGTCCCACTCCTTCAACCAAACTCATGTGCAGGGTTTACCACTAACAAGCTAATAGTCATCATGGTTTCTCCTCATTCAAATCCTGATTCACCCAGAGGTGAAAAAGACACGTGTGCCCCAATGTTCTCACAGCACTGTTTACAATAGCTAGGGCATGGAGGCAACCTAGATGTCCATCAGCAGACAAATGGGTAAGAAAGCTGTGGTATATAGACACAATGGAATATTGCTCAGCCATTAAAAAGAACACACGTGATTCCATTCTAATGAGGTGGATGAAACTGGAGCCTATTCTACAGAGCGACGTAAGTCAGAGAGAAAAACACCAATACACTATACTAAGGCATATATATTGAATTTAGGAAGATGGAGATGATAACCCCCTACGGGAGGCAGCATTAGGACACAGATTTACAGAAGAGTCTTTTGGACTCAGTGGTAAATGGGGAGGGTGGGATGATCTGAAAGAATAGCATTGAAACATGTGTATTATCATATGTGAAAGGAATGCCAGTCCATGTTCGGTGCATAAGACAGGGTGCTCAAGGTTGGTGCACTGGGCAGACCCAGAGGGACGGGATGGGGAGCGAGGTGTGGGGGGTATCAGGATGGGGAACACATGTATACCCATGGCTGATTCATGTCAATGTATGGAAAATACAGCACAATATTGTAACGTAATTACAAACAATGGAAAATAAATAAAATTAAATACATTCCTTTGCCAAAAAGGGCCTAATCAGTGTTTGATTTTTGACCTCCAAAAAAACCATTCTTTCCTTCTTTCTTCCCTCCTTCCTCACCCCGCTTTTCTTCCATTTCTTTCTCTTAGGCAAGCGTTAAAGATTTGCTTTCCATGTATTAGTTATGACAAGTCTTGGCTCTATTTTTCCCCATGTTGAACAATGGCATCCCTGAGCTCATCATTCCACCTTATTAACACTGCATGCCTCGCATCCCCCACCTCTTGTAATATTACCTCTCCCTGTCTTCCCCTCCCACTGGTAACTAGTAGATGCTGTCTCTGATCTGTTTGCACTTTCCAATTTTTATATATTCTTTCTACATTTGTTACATGTTTAGATTCTATAAGTGATATCATACATTATTTGTCTATCTCTGTCTGAGTTATTTTACTCAATATTCTACCTTCCATGTTGCTGCAAATGTCAATATTCCATTCTCTTGATGGGGCAGCTCCTTTGTATGCCTTTGGAACAAATGGCACTGCCCCCCTCCCCCCCACACGACACAGCTCCCCAGCTAAGTGTCCATCTCTGCACTCACACAGAGAAACACCAAGTCCTCTTCCTCTTCTCCCATGGGAAGTGTGTCTTTGAAGCTCAGTCTGGAACCAGTTTTTGACCCACTTTTCTGGAAAACCTGGACCTTTCTGGTCCCATCTCAACTCCACAGAATAGCCATCTCCCCCATCCGTTTCACACACTTATCCCCTTCCTCTCCTCTCCGCCCCTACTATCAGAGACTGGGAGACAAATATAATTCACATCTGGTTGATTGTATTTTATTTTCCTTTCTAATGTATGGAGTTGCGCTTTATATCACGATCTGTTACTGTTGGCCAAGTACTCAGCGGCTAGACCCCGAACATTTTGAGTTCACTAGCCATGCCCCGAAATCACTAGCTGTCCACTGGTCCAGCTGGAATGGCAGGGGTCTCCATGGTCTCTGGGACCTCCTCTGTGTCGTTCTGATTAGCTGGAATGGCAGGGGTCTCCATGGATTCTGGGACCTCCTCTGGTTCCTTCTGACTACGTGGAATGGCAGGGGTCTCCATGGATTCTGGGACCTCCTCTGGTTCCTTCTGATTCAGCTGTTCATTCGCCTTGGAACTCTGGCTACAGAGCTTTGAGCATCTGATTTTCTGAAGCTTTTTTGTGGTGCAAGTTTTATGAGAAATTTTCATGGGCAGTTTTGACAGAATGGGATTATTCACACTCTTGGTTACCTTGGCCACCTGGAGAAAATAAGAGAGGAATGAAAGACTGGCACTGGATTAGGACAGAGTGTGAAGACAGGTGGGAACAATGGCTTCAGGAAAAGGGGTGTGGGCAGAGAAGGATTATGTGCAAGGCAAGGACAGGTGAGGGTGTCTTTTGGGGGTGCTGTCCATGGGCTAGAGGAGTTTGGCTGAATTCAGATCACTGTGCCATTTTCTCTGGACCTCAGTTGATAGGAGGTCTTCATATTCTCCTGGGTAACAGGAGGTGGGTGTTCCATAACTACTCTGGAGCTTTGTGGCTTCCCAGTCACCTCATTCATTTGGAGGATTCACAGTGGTCTGCTCAGTGTCCCTGAGCACTCCTATATATACTCACCCACATGGAGCCTCACCCTCATGCTTTATGAGGTCAGCAAGTCTCTTCCCCAGCCAATGGTGGCCTAGGTGAGCTTTGACATCACAAAGCCCCATCCTGACATGTCTAGCGGAGGATGGGGAACAATTCAGATGACTTGCAGGGAGAAATGAGGCTTTAGTAATGCCCTAAATATGCCTCCAAACTCACCTGCCACCCTCACCTCTATGTCAACTCTGATGGGTCACACAGCAGCAGAGTGAATCTCCTCCAGACCTTGCCCCTCAGCCATACTCCTCAAGCATTCATTCTGTTCTTTCTCAGCTTTCACCATTATCTAGCTTTGCATATCTTGCCTAAACTCTCTCCATGACAACTAGGTTGTGTTTAAGTGCCTGTGGAAGCGAGAATCATTCCACGTTCCTCATGCAATGTGGTCTGAATGCACCTTGAAGCCCATTGAATTCTGGGCCATGTGACAGAAACCTTTCCATCCCGCCTCCTTGTCTCTGTGTTACCGGAGTTCGCCTCCGTTATCTGGTATCCAGTCAGAAACCCTTGCTTCAGGCTGTGAGAATGCAGTGAATACACTTGCCGTTGCTCCACACGTAGCTGTCTCGTTTAAAATCTAGGACTCAGGGTCACCTCACCAGGAGTAGTACCCAGGCTTGGGTTTGAACAGGGTGATGGGGATGGGTCAGAGAAATGCATGTTTCAGGTTGTGCTGGGGGATGCCCCATGCAGGAATATGGCCACATTGCCGGTCCTGATTAATATTCGAGCAAGGGTGAAGTCGCCATAGTTGCTGTGTGAGCCTTAGTTGATGCAAGGTCTTCTAAAACGGCCTCGAAAACCTCTCTTCTCATCCTGTTTCTTGCTGGAAAGCTCCCATGGTGGCTTACCTCACAACCAAACCAAAGGTGGAATGTTCCATTTCAAAGAGCGAGCTGCCACAAGCTTTCCAGTTCTTGGACGAAACACGAGACATCCTGACCTGGCATCCTAGTTCCCATGTCGTCTCATCGAGCTGGGGGTGGCGGTGGCTCTGCAGGAAAGAGGAATGGACGTGTATGTACACACTCAGTCCTGTTATTTTCCAGTTGATTCGTTAGAGTCAACCAGGCCTGAAGCTGCACCCCCTTGGGGACAGTTTGTTAGGGCTTCGTGGGTTTCTTGGGTTTCCCTGTGAAGGTTCACTTCTGAGTGTCCACTTGTTGCTTACCCAACCCGCGGTCCATCACACTGCTGAACATTTTAAGAGGTAGAAAAAGCACCCCGAAAAAAAAAAAAAAAAATGACTCTAAGAATTTTTAGAAGATCTTAAAACCTGATAGGAAAATGGGAGAGAGGCACGAGCCAACACGTTATAAGAAAGACGTATCACTGGCCTTAAAATTTATGAAGACATGTTAAAAAATGAGCAGCCTATATAAAGAAGAGTATGGAACTAGCCCGAAACACATTAATAATATATTAAATCTGACGAAGGTAAGAAAAATCCTACTAAAATTCCCTTGAGAGCTGAAATGCAGGCAGAAGTGGCATAGATGTTACATATTGCAGACAGAGACATTAAGATACTTGGAATAACTATGTTTTGTGTGTTCTAAAATAAGGAGAGACAGGGAAATCCTAAAATAGACTCGATTGATCTTACAGATATGAAAAATAATAGTGTCAGATGAAGCATATTTTAAGGGTTTCCTGATAGTTCATACAGGAAAAAGAAAAAAAAAAAAACCTGCACCATGGGAGACAGGATTCAATCCCTGGGTTGGGAAGATATCCTGGAGGGGGGAATGGCAGTCTGCTCCCGTGTGCTTGCTGCAGAATCCCAATGGACAGAGGAGCCTGGCAGGCTACAGTCCATGGGGTCACAAAGTGTTGGACACAGCTGAGCAACAAAGCACAGCACAGCACATTGAATGTTTGTGATAGAAAGCAGGTAGGGAGCAAAGAGGGAGAAAGGGAAACAAGGGAAATGAAAGGAAGGAAAGAAAATGCTCCATTGCTGGTGAGAACAGAGCAACCAGAGATGTCCCCCAGCAAGACAGCACCCCAGATGGCCATCGTAGCACTCTCACCCGGTTTGAAACATCCATCTCCAACTTTGGTCCCACTCCTTCAACCAAACTCATGTGCAGGGTTTACCACTAACAAGCTAATAGTCATCATGGTTTCTCCTCATTCAAATCCTGATTCACCCAGAGGTGAACAAGACACGTGTGCCCCAATGTTCTCACAGCACTGTTTACAATAGCTAGGGCATGGAGGCAACCTAGATGTCCATCAGCAGAAAAATGGGTAAGAAAGCTGTGGTATATAGACACAATGGAATATTGCTCAGCCATTAAAAAGAACACACGTGATTCCATTCTAATGAGGTGGATGAAACTGGAGCCTATTCTACAGAGCGATGTAAGTCAGAGACAAAAACACCAATACACTATACTAAGGCATATATATTGAATTTAGGAAGATGGAGATGATAACCCCCTATGGGAGACAGCAAAAGGACACAGATTTACAGAAGAGTCTTTTGGACTCAGTGGTAAATGGGGAGGGTGGGATGATCTGAAAGAATAGCATTGAAACATGTATATTATCATATGTGAAAGGAATGCCAGTCCATGTTCGGTGCAGAAGACAGGGTGCTCAAGGTTGGTGCACTGGGCAGACCCAGAGGGACGGGATGGGGAGCGAGGTGTGGGGGGTATCAGGATGGGGAACACATGTATACCCATGGCTGATTCATGTCAATGTATGGAAAATACAGCACAATATTGTAACGTAATTACAAACCATGGAAAATAAATAAAATTAAATACATTCCTTTGCCAAAAAGGGCCTAATCAGTGTTTGATTTTTGACCTCCAAAAAAACCATTCTTTCCTTCTTTCTTCCCTCCTTCCTCACCCCGCTTTCTTTCCATTTCTTTCTCTTTAGACAGCTGTTAAAGCTTGCTTTCCATTTATAGTTGTGACAAAGTCTTGGCTCTATTTCCCATGTTTTACAATGCATCGCTGAGCTCATCTTCCACCTTATTAACACTGCATGCCTCGCACTCCCCCAACTCTGTATTACTCTCCGTCTTCCCCTCCCCACTGGTAACTAGTAGATGTGTCTCTATATCTGTGCACTTCCATTTTTATCATATTCTCTACATTGTTACATGCTTAGATTCTATAAGTGATATCATACAGTATTTGTGTATCTCTGTCTGAGTTATGTTACTCAATATTCTAACTTCGATATTGCTGCATATGTCAATATTCCATTCTCTGGATGGGCAGCTTCTCTGTATGCCTTTTGAACAAATGGCACTGACCCCACACACAGGACACAGCTCCCCAGCTAAGTGTCCATCTCTGCACTCACACAGAGAAATTCCAAGTCCTCTTCGTCTTCTCCCATGGGAAGTGTGTCTATGAAGCTCAGACTGGAACCAGTTTTTGACCCTACTTTCTGGAAACCTGGACCTTCTGGTCCCATCTCCAACTCCACAGAAGCCATCTCCCTCCCTCCTCACACACTTATCCCTCCCTCTTCCTCTCCGCCCCCCTTACTATCAGGGAACCTGGGAGACAAATCATAAATTCACACAGGTGATGTCATCTATTATTTTCCCTTTCTAATGTATTGGAGTTTTCTCTCTCAATAATTCAGCACTCTGTACTGTTGTGCCAGTAGCTCAGCGGCTAGACCCTTCCGACATTTCTGAGTTCATAGCCATGCCCGAAATGATCTACTAGCTGTCCACTGGTCAGCTGGAATGGCAGGGGTCTTCCTTGGATTCTGGGGACCCCTCTGGTTCCTTTTCTGACTACCTGGAATGGCAGGGGTCTCCATGGATTCTGGGACCTCCTCTGGTTCCTTCTGATTCAGCTGTTCATTCGTCTTGGAACTCTGGCTACAGAGCTTTGAGCATCTGATTTTCTGAAGCTTTTTTGTGGTGGGAGTTTTATGAGAAATTTTCATGGGCAGTTTTGACAGAATGGGATTATTCACACTCTTGGTTACCTTGGCCACCTGGAGAAAATAAGAGAGGAATGAAAGACTGGCACTGGATTAGGACAGAGTGTGAAGACAGGTGGGAACAATGGCTTCAGGAAAAGGGGTGTGGCAGAGAAGGGTTATGTGCAAGGCAAGGACAGGTGAGGGTGACTTTTGGGGTGGTGTCCATGGGCTAGAGGAGTTTGGCTGAATTCAGATCACTGTGCCATTTTCTCTGGACCTCAGTTGATAGGAGGTCTTCATCTTCTCCTGGGTAACAGGAGGTGGGTGTTCCATAACTACTCTGGAGCTTTGTGGCTTCCCAGTCACCTCAGCCATTTGGAGGACTCACAGTAGTCTGCTCAGAGCCCCTGAGCACCACTATATATACCCGTCCCCATGGAGCCTCACCCTCATGCTTTATGAGGTCAGCAAGTCTCTTCCCCAGCAATGGTGGCCTATGGTAGCTTACATTCACAAGCCATCTGACATGTTTTTCTAGCGGGGAGGGAAGAATTCAGATGACTTGCAGGAGAAATGATTGGCATTAGTAAGCCGTAAATATGGGCTCCAAACTCCCGCCACCCTCAGCCTCTATGTCAACTCTGATGGGTCACACAGCAGCAGAGTGAATCTCCTCCAGACCTTGCCCCTCAGCCATACTCCTCAAGCATTCATTCTGTTCTTTCTCAGCTTTCACCATTATCTAGCTTTCATATCTTGCCTAAACTCCCTCCATGACAACTAGGTTGTGTTTAAGTGCCTGTGGAAGTGAGAATCATTCCACGTTCCTCATGCAATGTGGTCTGAATGCACCTTGAAGCCCATTGAATTCTGGGCCATCTGACAGAAACCTTTCCATCCCGCCTCCTTGTCTCTGTGTTACCGGAGTTTGCCTCTGTTATCTGGTATCCAGTCAGAAACCCTTGTCTTCAGGCTCTGAGAATGCAGTGAATACACTTGCCGTTGCTCCACACGTAGCTGTCTCGTTTAAAATCTAGGACTCAGGTCACCTCACCAGGAGTAGTACCCAGGCTTGGGTTTGAACAGGGTGATGGGGATGGGTCAGAGAAATGCATGTTTCAGGTTGTGCTGGAGGATCCCATGCAGGAAATGCCACATGCGGCTGATTAGTATTCCGAGCAAGGGGTGAAGCTCGCCTCGTGCTGTGTGAGCCTTGTGTGATAAGGTCTTCTCAAACGTGCCCTCAGAAACCTCTCTTCTCATCTTGTTTTCTTGCTGGAAGCTCCCATGGTGCTTACCTCACAACCAAACCAAGTGAATTCATTTCCAAGGAGCAGCTGCCCACAAGCTTCCAGCATTGTCTCGGACGAACACTGAGCCATCCTGACCTGTGCATCTAGTTCCCATGGTGTCTCATCGAGCTGGGTGGCTCTGCAGGAAAGAGGAATGGACTGTGTGGTCCACCTCAGTCCTTGTTTTTCCAATTGACTCGTAGAGTCAAGCAGCCTGAGGTGCACCCCTGGGGAGAGTTTGTTGGCTTCGTGGGTCTTCTTGGGTTCCCTGTGAAGGGTTCACTTCCTGGTGTCCATTCGTTGCTACCCACACCAGGGTCCCATCACAACTGCCCTGAACCATTTTAAGAGGTAGAAAAAGCACCCCGGAATCATACCCAAATAAATGAGTCTAAGGAATTTTCGAGATCTTAAACCTGATTAGGAAAAAGGTGAGAGAGGGCAACGAGCAAACTGTGTATAGAAAGACGTAGTCACTCGCCTTAAAATTTATGAAGAATGTTAAAACATGAGCAGCCAACTTAACAAGAGGTATGGATACTGCCCCGAAACACATTAAATATATTACAATCACGAAGTAAGAAAAATCCTACTAAAATTCCCTTGAGAGCTGAAATGCATGCAGAAGTGGCATAGATGTTACATATTGCAGACAGAGACATTAAGATACTTGGAATAACTATGTTTTGTGTGTTCTAAAATAAGGAGAGACAGGGAAATCCTAAAATAGACTCGATTGATCTTACAGATATGAAAAATAATAGTGTCAGATGAAGCATATTTTAAGGGTTTCCTGATAGCTCATACAGGAAAAAGAAAACAAAAACAAAAACAAAATCTGCACCATGGGAGACAGGATTCAATCCCTGGGTTGGGAAGATATCCTGGAGGGGGGAATGGCAGCCTGCTCCCATGTGCTTGCTGCAGAATCCCCATGGACAGAGGAGCCTGGCAGGCTACAGTCCATGGGGTCACAAAGTGTTGGACACAGATGAGCAACAAAGCACAGCACAGCACATTGAATGTTTGTGATAGAAAGCAGGTAGGGAGGAAAGAGGGAGAAAGGGAAACAAGGGAAATGAAAGGAAGGAAACTTGAGAACTGAAACTCAGGCAGTAATGGCATAGATATTCGTAATTGCAGACAGAGACATTAGGATACTTGGAATAAAAGTGTTTTGTGTGTTCTAATGAAGAAGGAATTCATAGTTCCTGAACTCCATCTCAGGCCTGTCCGTGCTGGCTGTGCTCGAATGCCTCTCCAGTGGACTCTGAACTCTCTGCTTAGTGCCTGTGAGGACGACAATGGAAGGATAAGACCCCCTCCAGACAGAGGAATCTTGAATATCACATCCAGGCTACTCATTGCCTAAGAGGAAGCATACTGTAATCACCCCTGTCTCCGGACAGGTCATAAACTTTTTTCATATCTGTCAGGATGTAATCACAGGCTTATCGATTATTAACTGGTTGGAATGTAACTGCGGGCTTATTGACTATTGACTGTTTAGACACGTACACATGGGGTAGGTGGTGGGTTTAGACACGTACACATGGGGTAGGTGGTGGGTTTAGACACGTACACATGGGGTAGGTGGTGGGTTTAGACACGTACACATGGGGTAGGTGGTGGGTTTAGACACGTACACATGGGGTAGGTGATGGGTTTAGACACGTACACATGGGGTAGGTGGTGGGTCTGGACACGTACGCATGGGGTATAAAAGATTTTCACAAATGCTGGACGGGGTCCTTGGCTAAGAGGAGACTCTGCCTTGGGCCCGCCGGCGTAATAAACTGCACTCCACTATTTGCATTGTCCTTCTGAGTGAGTCTGTTTCCCAGAAAGCGTGGCTATAACATTTGGTGCGTTGGCCGGGAAACTCCTCACTTTGTGGAGACAGGTCTCATTTGAGGCCACCCCGAGGCTTTGTGACTTGAATCTCCTAGAGGGGGGAAGGCGCCTCGCCCCTCTGGAAGAATTCAGCCTTTCAAAGCCCGGTTTCTTCACTGTCACAGGTAGTGGACGGCAGCAGGGGAACTGAGCGCTCAGGTGAGGAGGAACCCACCCAGCAGGGTGGAAGAGGGGGCCTGATCTCCCCCCTGGGAGGGACTAGAAGGAGCGGGGACCCACAGGAGCCTGGAATAGGCAGGTGGCGATTGCTTGGTACACAGGTCGACGAGCGTGCTAGGGTTTAGGAAGGAAATTTGTGAAGGACATTTAGGAGGTGTGTCCACGCCGTCTTGGGGAAAATTATTACCAAGCGATCACCAGGGGATTTTTAGGATAGGAAACTGGTCCTTGTATGCTCGTATTCTGCCCTCCCCCAGGAGGTGTCCCGTCTGCTGTGAAATTCTTGACCGCCCCCCGCCGGAATTGTTAGGCTAGAAGGAGGGGGAAACAGAAGTGAGTATGAATTGGCTTTTCCAGAGATGGCCTGGGACATGAAATATTTAACCCATCTGTGTTTTCATCCACACCTGATCAAGCCCACCAAGGCAGAATGGACTTTAAGGGAGAAACAGTCTCGGACCATGTGATGTTCTGGTTCAGCTGTACTGACCAGCAGGTGAAGACACGCTGATCCCCCTTCTCCCTCTGGGATATGGCAGGTAAGGCTCTTCTCACCCCAATTAGGAAGGAGGCAGAATGGCAATTTAAGTGTCACTGAGTGGAAATATCAGAAGTACATAGGGTACTGAGAACTTCGTAGACAGAATGAAAAGAAAAAGTAGAAGAAGGTCTGAGAAGGTAAGCAAGATGGGGGAAAGTGAATCTAAGGCAACTGTATCAGAGTGCATGATTAAAAATTTAAAGAAGGGATTAGGAGGAGACTATGGGGTGAAGATGAAGCCTAACTGCCTCCACATACTCTGTGAGGTCGAATGGCCCCCTACGGGAGCAGGATGGCCACCAGAGAACACCGTGAACTTAAAAATAGTGGAAGCAATCTACACAGTAGTCACAGGAGAGCCAGGACACCTGGATCAATATCCATCTATTGACTCATGGCTGGGGTTAGCTTGAGACCCTCCTACTTGGACAAGGTTCTGTATCCAGAAGGGAAAGGGAAAAATATTAAGGGCACAAAAATTGACTGATGATAAAAAAGGAAATTCTACAGGATTTGGACGGGGATGACCTGACCCCTCCCCCATGCTGGATAATGACACGCCTGCCTCCCAGTGCTTCACCAGGACCGGAGGCCTCCTTAATGCCCGATCCAGGGCCAGGTGAAGTTTCTGCAACAGCCGCTACTCCTCCACCAGCTTTCCCGGAGTTCGTAGAGCCGCTGTTTGGGCAGGCTCCGATCCCGGTGACAGAAGCCTCTGGCCAACACTTCCAGGATCCCGCTCCAACCGAACTGCCCAAGTTATATCCACCTCTCCCGGTGAGTACTGACAAGAGGGGGAGGGAGACGTTGGAATTAAGCAGAGACCGCGCTCTGCCAGAGCTGGAGGGAATGAAAGAGGACAAGAGACTTACAGTGCAAGCTGCTGCTCTGGGAAAGTCTAACTTGGGCCCTCCAGGAAACCTCATCTGCCCCAGGGACAGGACAGTCCTTCAGCCGGTCCCAAGGGAAGCTCTGGGCCCGTTACAGCCAAACCAGTGTGCCCGGAGCCGAGCTTTTGGCCACTGGAAGAATGAATGCCCTAAGGCAAGGAAGGAAGAGGAAGCTGCTGCAGTTGTGGGGCTTGCTGACTTGGAAATTAACTAGGGCTGCTAGGGCTCAGAGATATCAGGTCCCTGAGAGCCCACGGTGACCTTAAAAGTGGGGGACCAAAACATTGACTTCATGGTTGATACAGGAGCAGAACTGTCGGTAGTAACAAAACCTGTGGCACCACTGTCCAAAAAGACTACCGCTGTTACTGGGTTATCGGGAGAAGAGATGATTAAATTGTTTTGCCAGCCCAGAAAATATCAGATGGGGGGGGCACCAAGTGACATTCCTGAGTGCCCAGTACCCCTGTTGGGAGGAGATTTGCTCTCCAAACTAGGAGCACAGGTGACTTTCTCCCCTGAGGAGAGGCCCACCTTCTGCATGGACTCTATGACTTACTTGCCCTCTCTCTCAATACCACCCCAAGATGAGTGGAGGTTGCATGAGCCTCTGAAGGCAGAACCGGATGGGCCGGAAGAGCATGAGAGAGCTAACTCAATTATTCCCTGAGGTCTGGGTGGAAGACAACCCCCCCTCCCCCCAGGCTAGCTGAACATCATGCCCCAGTGATAATGGAACTCAAACCAGGTACCATCCCAGTTAGACGGCGCCGGTACCCGCTATGGATGGAGCCTGAACCGGCATATTGCCCGACATCAATAGATTGAAACAAGCAGGCATTCTAGTAGAGTGCCAGTCAGCTTGGAATACGCCTATCCTGCCAGTCAAAAGGGAAGGAGGACAGGACTATAGGCCTGTACAAGATCTCAGGCTAGTCAACCAGGCTACTGTGACTTTACACCCCACTGTTCCAAACCCCTATACCTTGCTTAGCCTCCTCCCGCCGAGGACTAAAGTTTACCCTTGCCTAGATCTCAAGGATGCCTTCTTCTGCATACACCTCGCCCCAGCATCACAGCCCATCATTGCCTTTGAATGGGAAGATTCAATCGGGAGCACCAGATAACAAAGGCTAACTCCACAGCCATCTTTGGGGAAGCCTTGGCTTCTGATCTGGACTCATTCCATCCGGAAGAGTATGGGTGTCAGCTCCTACAATACGGGGATGACCTGCTGCTGGCTGCCTGAGACCAAGGAAAATGCTGGAAAGGGACAAATGCACTGCTCCAGCTGTTGATGGAAGCAGGTTACCTGGTGTTGAAAAAGAAGGCACAATCTACAAAGAGGAGGTAAGGTATCTGGGGTTTGTTTTAAAGAAGGGCTCAAGGTTCCAGACCCTAATTGGGTCCTATATACTGATGGCACTAGCCTGATAAAACAAGGACAACAGCTGTTGAGTTAGCCATAGCAGAAGGGGCCATCAAGACTGAAAAGAGACGGTGGGAATTGTCAAGTGACAAATTATTGGTACTGGAGGAGCTGGCACACACTCTGGTAAGCCAAACACACCAAGCGACCCACCTAGGCCATACTGCCTGCTCTCAGGTTAATGCTGCCTCTCGGGTATTCAGACAAAATCCTCTGGGTATTCAGCTGAAAGGCACACTGCCCCTTGAACACCTGGGAGTGGACTTCACTGAAATGAAACCTCACCAACACTACCATTACCTGCTGGTCATGATATGTGCATTCTTGAGATAGGTAAAAGCTTTTCCTACCTGGACTGAAAGAGCATCAGAAGTAGCCCAGTGCCTGCTTAGGGAAATGGTTCCCAGATTTGGATTTCCTACCAGCATTGGATCAGGCAATGGCCCGGCTTTTGCAGCTGATTTAGTACAACAAGTAAGCAAAACTTTAAACATCAAATGGAAACTGCACACTGCATATAGGCCCAGAGTTCTGAGATGGTGGAATGAACCAACTGGACACTTAAAGAGACTCTCCAAGTGGATCAGAGAGACTGACTGCTCCTGAGTGGACTTGCTTCTGATGGCTCTACTCAGACTCAGGATGACCCCACAGTCCCAAGGCTATTCTCCATACGAAATTGTGTATGGGAGGCCTCCTCCCATAATAAAACAGGTGTCAACAAATTTGCCTCAGGTAAGGGGGAATAGGATTTCACAGCAGATGGAACTGGGTAAGGTAATAAATCGGGTAACTAAATTTGTACAAGAAAGGGTGCCGTTCCCCCTTGGGGAACAGATTCATGAGTTTACACTTGGTGACCAAGTATGGGTCAAAGATTGGGAACATGATTTGCTAGCCCTTTGGTGAAAGGGCCCTTATGTTATTCTAACTACCCCTACTGCAGTTAAAGTTGCAGGCATTGCCCCTTGGATCCATCACACCAGAGCGAAGAAGGCATACAACACTGACCCGGAAGACACTGAGTGGACCACCCAGAAGGACCCCACTGACCCACGGGGAACCAAGATCATTCTGAAGAGGAAGAAGAGAACGAGATCCCGGACGAGCCCTCTACAGGATGGAGCTGGGTAAATGACTCCTGCTGCTCGGCCTCATCAACGCAATTCTGAACCTGACCAGTGTTCCTGCACAGGACAACGTCTTCATCTCGTGGGCACATTCTTACGCGAACTTCCACAACTCCTCCAACTGTTGGGTATGTGGGGCCATGCCCCTGTCAGTAATGGACGGACTCCCCTGGTGGGTATCGCCACTCCGTTATGGGGACTTTATACCACTGTGTTCCTTCTTAGAGCAACAGAAAGGAACTTTTCTCTCTCTCACCAACCATAACCTTTCTTTGCTCTCCTGGTGTAAGAAGAAGCCATCAATGGGCCAGGGACATAGGGTTACATTTAACATGAACACCAGCCTTATGGAGATAACAAAGGCTTATACCTCATATATGAAAATTAAAGAGGAAAAGGGCTCCCTTAACAAAAGGGGGATAAGCCTCCCGGTACGTTGAGCAATACTACCAGGTCTGGGATGAATATTTCTGGATGACTCCTGAGAAAGGACAGTTGATTACCCCTGCTACTATTTGCTGGGAACAAAAAGAACAGAAAGTTGGATTTGGAGACCACCCCCTAGACCCAAAAGAATTAAAATATATGGGTTATTTGCCACCTGAACAATGTAAACAAATCTTGGAAGTTACCTATCACCCCAATCAGTCTGTTCAGTGGCCTGGTTCCAACTGGAAATATAATCCTGGAATCTGCTGGGTAGCCCCCAATGGGACCCAGTGGCTCTGTGGACTTAACTTATGGCCATGGTTACCAGTTGGCTGGGTGGGGCGTTGCACATTAGGATTTGCTTTCGCCCATGGCAGTATTAAGCCTGGCCTACACCAGCCTCCAGTAAATCTGCCTTATCTGCATGCAAGATGGACACGATCTGTGTTCCAATGGTATGACTATCTTGCTGCCTTGTTTGTACCCTCTGTAGGAACAACAGACATCATGATTAAGGTAGAGGCCTTAACTAATTTCACTAAACAGGCCCTCTTAGACAGTACAAAAGCCATTCAAGCTTTGAACGAAGAACAAATTCAGATGAGGAAGGCAGTAATTCAAAATAGGATGGCATTAGACATACTCACAGCAGCCCAAGGAGGGACTTGCACTGTAATTAAAGTCGAATGTTGTGTGTACATCCCTGACCTGTCTGGAAATGTATCTACTGCCTTGAAGGATATGCAAAATCAAGTGAAAGCCATGTCTAATGAAAATATTCCCTTTTGGACTTCAGTTTTCTCCTAGGTAAAGGGAGACTGGTGGAAAACCATTGTAACTGTTGTTATAGTAATCTTAATCATACTGCTCTGTGGGTCCTGCTTCCTACAATGTCTTGTGAATTTTGTAACCCAGAGGTTGATAGCATTCTCTTATGTGGGTGACAGGAGGGCTAAGATACAATATATCTCAATGAGTGATGCTCGTTATGGAAACTAAGAGCATCAAGAGGGGGGAATGAAGAAGGAATTCATAGGGCCTGAACTCCATCTCAGGCCTGTCCGTGCCGGCTGTGCTCGAATGCCTCTCCAGTGGACTCTGAACTCTCTGCTTAGTGCCTGTGAGGATGACAATGGAAGGATAAGACCCCCTGCAGACAGAGGAATCTTGAAGATAACATCCAGGCTACTCATTGCCTAAGAGGAAGCATACCGTAATCACCCCTGTCTCCGGACAGGTCATAAACTTTTTTCATATCTGTCAGGATGTAATCACAGGCTTATCGATTATTAACTGGTTGGAATGTAACTGTGGGCTTATTGACTATTGACTGTTTAGACACGTACACATGGGGTAGATGGTGGGTTTAGACATGTACACATGGGGTAGGTGGTGGGTTTAGACACGTACACATGGGGTAGGTGATGGGTTTAGACATGTACACATAGGGTAGGTGGTGGGTCTGGACATGTACGCATGGGGTATAAAAGATTTTCACAAATGCTGGACGGGGTCCTTGGCTAATAGGAGACTCTGCCTTGGGCCTGCCGGCGTAATAAACTGCACTCCACTATCTGCATTGTCCTTCTGAGTGAGTCTGTTTCCCAGAAAGCGCGACTATAACACTAAAAATAAGGAGAGTCACGGAAATAATAAAATAGACCCCATTTGAACTTACAGATATGAAAAACATAGTGTCAGATGAAGCCCATTTTAAGGGTTTCCTTATGGCTCAGATAGTAAAAACAAACAAACAAACAAACAAAAACAAAAACAAAAAAACAAACCACCTGCAACATGGGAGACCAGGATTCAATCCCTGGGTTGGGAAGATTCGGTGGGGGGGGGGGGGAGGAATGGCAGCCTGCTCCAGTAAGCTTGCCTGGAGAATCCCCATGGACAGAGGAGCCTGGTGGGCTACAGAACATGGGGTCAAAAAGAGTTGGACAAAGCTGAACAACGAAGCACAGCACAGCACAGCACTTTGAATGTTTGTGAAAGAAATTCAGGTAGGGAGGAAAGAGGGAGAAAGGGAAACAAGGGAAATGAAAGGAAGGAAAGAAAATCCTCTGTTGCTGGTGAGAACAGAGCAACCAGAGATGTCTCCCAGCAGGACAGCACCACACATGTCCATCTGAGCACTCTCAGCTGGTTTGAAAGAACCATCTCAAACTTTGGTCCCACTCCTTCAACCAAACTCATGTGCAGGGTTTACCACTAACAGGCTAATAGTCATCATGGTTTCTCCTCATTCAAATCGTGATTCACCCAGAAGTGAAAAAGACACGTGTGCCCCAATGTTCATCACAGCACTGTTTACAGTAGCCAGGGCATGGAAGCAACCTAGATGTCCATCAGCAGACAAAAGGGTAAGAAAGCTGTGGTACATAGACACAATGGAATATTGCTCAGCCATTAAAAAGAACACATGGGAATCCATTCTAATGAGGTGGATGAAACTGGAGCCTATTATACAGAGTGAAGTAAGTCAGAAAGAGAAACACAAATACACTATACTAAGGCATATATATTGAATTGAGGAAGATGGAGATGCTAAACCTATATGGGAGACAGCCAAAGAGACACAGATTTACAGAACAGTCTTTTGGACTCTGTGGGAGACTTCGAAGGTGGGATGATCTACGAGAATAGCATTGAAACATGTATATTATCATATGTGAAAGGGATAGCCAGTCCATGTTCGATGCACAAGACAGGGTGCACAGGGGTGGTGCACAGGGCTGACCCAGAGGGATGGGATGGGGAGTGAGGAGGGAGGGGGGATCAGAATGGGGAACACATGTACATCCATGGCTGATTCATGTCAATGTATGGCAAAAACCACCAGAATATTGTAAAGTAATTACTAAGCAATTAAAATAAATAAAATAAAATAAAAAATTCCTTTGATAAAATGGGCCTAACCAGTATTGGCTTTTTGACCTCCAAAAACGCCATTCTTTTCCTTGCATTCTTCCCTCCTTCCTCCCCCTTCCTTTTTTCCTTTTCTTTCTGATTACACAACTGTTAAAGCTTGCTTTCCATTTATAGTTATTACAAAGTGCTGGCTCTATTCCCCATGTTGTACAATGCATCCCTGAGCTCATCTTCCACCTAACTATCACTGCCTGCCTACCACTCCCCCACCTCTGTATTGGCCCTCCCTCTTCCCCTCCCAGATCGCAACCAGTAGATACTTCTGTATATCTGTGCGCCTCCGTTTTTATCATATTCTCTACTTTGCGATATGTTTAGATGTTATAAGTGATAACATACAGTATTTCTCTATGTATGTCTGAGTTATTTTACTCAATATTCTACCTTCCATGTTGCTGCAAATGTCAATATTCCATTCTTTTGTTGGGGAAGCTCCTTTGTATGTCTTTTGAACAAATGGCACTGCCCACCACCCCAAACGACACAGCTACCCAGCTAAGTGTCCATATCTGCACTCACACACAGAAACACCAAGTCCTCTTCCTCTTCTCCCATGGGAAGTGTGTCTTTGAAGCTCAGTCTGGAACCAGTGCTTCCGCCTACTTTTTCGCAATCTGGACCGTCTGGTCCCATTTCCAACTCCACAGAAGCCATCTCCCTCCCTCCTCACATACTTATCCCTTCCTGCCCTCTCTGCCCATCACTATCAGAGAAGTCAGAGACAAATATAATTTCACATCAGCTTGATTTTATTTTATTTTCATTATTAATGTATGCAGTTGCTATAATATTCAGCAACTGTACTGTTGGCCAGTACTCAGGGGCAAACCCCCAATCATTTCTGAGGCGTCTAGACATGCCCCGAAGTCACTGGCTGTCCACTGGTCCAGCTGGAATGGCAGGGGTCTCCATGGTCTCTGGGAACTCCTCTGGTTCGTTCTGATTTGCTGGAATGGCAGGGGTCTCAATGGTCTCTGGGACCTGCTCTGGTTCATTCTAATTAACTGGAATGGCAGTGGACTCCATGGGCTCTGGGACCTCCTCTGATTCGTTCTGATTAGCTGGAATGGCAGGTGTCTCCATGGTCTCGGGGATCTCCTCTGGTTCCTTCTGATTACCTGGAATGCCAGGGGTCTCCATGGTCTCTGGGACCTTCTCTGGTTCCTTCTGATGCAGCTGTTCATTCGCCTTGGAACTCTGGTTACAGAGCTTTGAGCAACTGATTTTCATAAGCTTTTTTGTGGTGGGAGTATTCTGAGAAGTTTTCTTGGGCAGCTTTGCCTGAATGGGATTATTCACCCTCACGGTTACCCTGGCCACCTGGAGAAAACAAGACAGGGAGCAAGAATGGCACTGGGTTAGGGAAGAGTGTGAAGACAGGTGGGAACGATGGCTTCAGGAGAAGGGGTGTGGGCAGAGAAGGGTTATGTGCCAGGTAAGTACAGGGGAGGGTGTCCTTTCGGGTGGGGTCAGTGGGCAAGAGGAGTTTGGCTGGGTTCAGCTCACCTTGATTTTTTTTCTGGACCTCAATTGATAGGAGGTGTTCATCTTCTTTTGGGTAAAGTAGGTGAGTGTTCCATAACTACTCTGGAGCCTTGTGGCTTCCCAGTCAACTCAGTCATTTGGAGGACTCACAGTGGTCTGCTCAGAGCCCCTAAGCACCCCTATATATACCCGTCCCCATGGAGCCTCACTCTCATGCTTTATGAGGTCAGCAAGTCTCCTCCCCAGTCAATGGCGGCACCATCCTGGCATGTCTAGCAGAGGATGGGGAGCAATTCAGATGATTTGCTGGGAGAAATGAGGCATTAGTAATGCCCTCAAGAGGCCTCCAAACTCACCTGCCACCCTCACCTCTATGTCAACTCTGATGGGTCACACAGCAGGCAGAGTGCATGTCCTCCAAACCTTGCCACACAGCCAAACTCCTCGGGCATTCATTCTGTTCTCTCTCAGCTTTCACCATTATCTAGCTTTTCATATCTTGCCTAAACTCCCTCCATGACAACTAGGTTGTGTTTAAGTGTTGGTGGAAGCGAGAATCATTCCACGTTCCTCCTGCAATGTGGTCTTAATTCACCTTGAAGCCAACAGAATTCTGGGCCAGCCAACAGAAACCTTTCCTTCCCGCCTCGTTGGCTCAGTGTTCCCGGAGTTTGCCTCCATTTTCTGGTCTCCAGTTGGAAACCCTTGTCTTCAGGCTGTGAGAATGCAGTGAATACACTTGCCCTTGCTCCACAAGGAGCTGTCTTGTTTCAAGTCTAGGACTCAGGGTCACCTCACTAGGAGTCCTACCAAGGCTTGGGTTTGATCAGGGAGATTGGGATGGGGCAGAGAAATGCATGTTTCAGGTTGTGCTGGGGGTCCCATGCAGGAAATGCCCACCTGCGGCTGATTAGTATTCCCATCAAGGGGTGGAGCTTGCCCCGAGCTGTGTGAGCCTTGTGTGCAAAGGTCTTCTCAACACGTGCCCTCACAAATCTCTTTTCTCATCTTGTTTTCTTGCTGGAAGCTCCCTTGGAGCTTACCTCACAGCCAAAACCAAGGTGGAATTCATTTCCATGAGCAGCTGCCACAAGCTTCCAGCTTCTTGGATGAAACACTGAGTCATCCTGTCCTGTGCATCTAGTTCCCATGGTATCTCATGGAGCTGGTGGGCTCTGGAGGAAAGGGGAATGGATTGTGTGCTCCACCTCAGTCCTCGTTTTTCCAATTGACTCGTAGGGTCAACCAGCCTGAGGTGCACCTCTGGGGACAGTTTGTTGGCTTCGTGGGTCTTCCGGTGATTCCTGTGAAGGGTTCACATCCTGGTGTACACTTGTTGCATGCTCACCCAGGGTCCATCACACTGCTGAACATTTTAAGAGGTAGAAAAACCATGCCGTAAACAAACCCAAAAGATGACTCTTAGAATTGTTAGAAGATCTTAAAATCTGATAGAAAAATGGGCAAGAGGCACGAGCCAACACTTTATAAGAAAGGTGTATCACTGGCCTTTAAATTTATGAAGACATGTTTAAAGACATGAGCAGCCAGTTCATCCGAACAGCATGTAATTAGCCCCGGACCATGTTAAAATATATTAAATCTCATGAAGGTAAGAAAAATCATACTAAAATTCCCTTGAGAACTGAAATGCAGGCAGAAGTGGCATAGAATTTAGTGATAGCAGAAAGAGACATTAAGATATTTGGAATACCTGTGTTTTGTGTGTTCTAAAATAAGGAGAGACATGGAAATCCTTAAATAAACCCCATTTTATTTTAGAGATATGAAAAAAAAATAGTGTCAGATGAAGCATATTTTAAGGGTTTCATGATAGCTCAGACAGTAAAAAGAAAAAAAAAAAATACACCTGCCACATGGGAGACCAGGATTCAATCCCTGTGTGGGGAATATTCCCTGGAGTTGGGAATGGCAGCCTGCTCCAGTATGCTTGTCTGGAGAATGCCCATGGACAGAGGAGCCTGACAGGCTACAGTCCATGGGGTCACAAAGAGTTGGACACGGCCAAGCAACGAAGCACAGCACAGCACAGCACATTGAATATGTGTGAAAGAAAGGCAGGGAGGGAGGAAACAGGGAGAAAGGGAAACCAGGGAAATGAAAGGAAGGAAAGAAAATCCTCCGTTGCTGGTGAGAACAGAGCAACCAGAGATGTCCCCCAGCAGGACAGCACCACACATGTTCATCTCAGCACTCTCAGACGGTTTGAAACAACCATATCCAACTTTGGTGCACTCCTTCAACCAAACTCATGTGCAGGGTTTACCACTAACAGGCTAACAGTCATCATGGTTTCTCCTCATTCAAATCGTGGTTCACCCAGAAGTGAAAAAGACACGTGTGCCCCAATATTCATCACAGCACTGTTTACAGTAGCCAGGCATGGAAGCAACCTCGATGTCCATCAGAAGACAAATGGGTAAGAAACCTGTGGTACATAGACACAATGGAATATTGCTCAGCCATTAAAAAGAACACTTTTGAATCCATTCTAATGAGGTGGATGAAAGTGGAGCCTATTATACAGAGCGAAGTAAGTCAGAAAGAAAAACACCAATACATTATACTAAGGCATATATATTGAATTTCGGAAGATGGAGATGATAACCCTATATGGGAGACAGCAAAAGAGACACAGATTCACAGAACAGTCTTTTGGACTCTGTGGGACACGGCGAGGGTGCGATGATCTGAGAGAACTCCACTGAAACATGTATATTATCAGATGTGAAAGGGATAGCCAGTCCATGTTGGATGCATAAGACAGGGTGCACAGGGCTGGTGCACTGGGCTGACCCAGAGGGATGGGATGGGGAAGGAGGTGAGAGGGGGGATCAGGATGGGGAACTCATGTACACCCATGGCTGATTCCTGTCAATATGTGGCAAAAACCACCACAATATTGTAAAGTAATTACCCGCCAATTAAAATAAATAAAATAAAATAAAATACATTCTTTTTCCCAAAAGGGCCTAATCAGTATTGGCTTTTTGAGATCTGAAAACCCGATTCTTTTCCTTCCTTTCTTCCCTCCATCCTCCCCCCACTTTCTTTCCTTTTCTTTCTTATTATATAAAAGTTAAAGCTTGCTTTCCATTTATAGTTATGACAAAGTCCTGGCTCTATTCCCCATGTTGTACAATGCATCCCTGAACTCATCTTCCACCTAACTAACACTGCGTGCCTCCCACTCCCCCACCTCGGTATTGCCCCTTCCTCTTCCTCTCCCCGCTGGTAACCAGTAGATGCTTCTCTATATCTGTTTGCCTCCATTTTTGTCATATACTCTACATTGCGGTATCTTTAGATTTTATAAGTGATATCATACAGTATTTGTCTATCTCTGTCTGAGTTATTTTACTCAGTCTTCCACCTTTCATGTTCCTGCAAGAGTCAATATTCCATTCTTTTGATGGGGCATCACTTTTGTATGCCTTTTTAACAAATGGCACTGCCCCCCACACTCGACACAGCTCCCCAGCTAAGTGTCCATCTCTCCACTCAGAGAGAGAAACACCAAGTCCTCTTCCTCTTCTCCCATGAGAAGTGTGTCTTTGAAGCTCAGTCTGGAACCAGTTCTTCCCCCTACTTTCTGGAAACCTGGACCTTCTGGTCCCATCTCCAACTCCACAGAAGCCATCTCCCTCCCTCCTTACACATTTATCCCTTGCCTACCCTCTCTGCCACACAGTGTCATGGCACTGAGAGACAAACTTAATTTCACATCAGGTTTATTTTATTTTATTTTTCTTATTACTGCATGCAGTTGTTATAATATTCAGTATCAGTACTCTAGGCCAGTACTCAGCGGAGAGACCCCCGAGAATTTCTGAGGTATCTAGCCATGCCCCGAAGTCACTGGCTGTCCACTGGTCCAGCTGGAATGGCAGGGGTCTCCATGGTCTCTGGGAACTCCTCTGGTTCGTTCTGCTTAGCTGGAATGGCAGGGGTCTCCATGGTCTCTGTGACCTCCTCTGATTCATTCTGATTATCTGGAAATGCATGGGACTCCATGGTCCCTAGGACCTCCTCTGGTTCTTCTGATTAGCTCAAATGGCAGGGGTCTCCATGGTGTCTGGGACCTCCTCTGGTTATTTCTGATTAACTGGAATGCCAGGGGTCTCCATTGTCTCTGGGACCTCCTCTGCTTCCTTCTGATTCAGCTGTTCATTCGCCTTGGAACTCTGGCTACAGAGCTTTGAGCATCTGATTTTCTTAAGCATTTTTGTGGTAGGATGTTTCTGAGAAATTCTCTTGGGAAACTTTCCGGAATGGGATTATTCACCCTCACGGTTACCCTGCCCACATGGAGAAATCAAGAGAGGGAGCAAAGAATGGCACTGGTTTAGGGAAGAGTGTGAAGACAGGTGGGAACGATGGCTTCAGGAGAAGGGGTGTGGGCAGAGAAGGGTTATGTGCCAGGCAAGGACAGGGTAGGGTGTCTTCTGGAGTGGGGTCGACGGGAAGAAGCGTTTGGCTGGGTTCAGTTCACCTTGACATTTTTTTCTGGACCTCAATAATAGGAGGTCTACTTCTACTCCTGGGTAACAGGAGGTGTGTGCTCCATAACTACTCTGGAGCCTTGTGGCTTCCCAGTCACCTCAGTCATTTGGAGGACTCACAATGGTCTGCTCAGAGCCCCTGAGCACCCCTATATATACCCATCCCCATGGAGCCTCACCGTCATGCTTTATGTGGTCAGCCATTCTCTTCCCCAGCCAATGGTGGCCCTGGGTGACCTTTGACATCACAAAGCCCCATCCTGACATGTCTAGCGGAGGATGGGGAGCAAGTCAGATGATTTGCTGGGAGAAATGAGGCATTAGTAATGCCCTCAAGAGGCCTCCAAACTCACCTGCCACCTCACCTCTATGTCAATTCTGATGGGTCACAGAGCAGGCAGAGTGAATCTCCTTCCAACCTTGCCCCACAGCCACATGCCTCAGGCATTCATTCTGTTCTCTCTCAGCTTTCACCATTATCTAGCTTTTCATATCTTGCCTAAACTCCCTCCATGACAACTACGTTGTGTTTCAGTGTCTTTGGAAGCGAGAATCATTCCACGAACTTCCTCCAATGTGGTCTTAATGCACCTTGAAGCCCACTGAATTCTGTGCCAGCCGACAGAATCCTTTCCCTCCCGCCTCCTTGTCTCAGTGTTCCCGGAGCTCGCCTCCATTTTCTGGTCTCCAGTCGGAAACACTTGTCTTCAGGCTGTGAGCATTCAGTGAATACACTTGCCCTGGCTCCACACGGAGCTGTGTCGTTTCAAGTCTAGTACTCAGGGTCACCTCACTAGGAGTACTACCCAGGCTTTGGTTTGAATAACGTGATGGGGAAGAGGCAGAGAAATGCATGTTTCAGGTTGTGCTGGGGGATCCCATGCAGGAAATGCCCACCTGCAGTGGATTAGTATTTCAGCAAGGGTTGGAGATTGCCCAGAGCTCTGTGAGCCTTGTGTGCAAAGGTCTTCTCAACACGTGCCCTCACAAATCTCTTCTCTTATCTTGTTTTCTTGCTAGAAGCTCCCTTGGAGCTTTCCTCAAAGACAAAACCAAGGTGGAATTCATTTCCTTGAGCAGCTGGCTCAAGCTTCCGACTTCTTGGACCAAACACTGAGTCATCCTGTCCTGTGCATCTAGTTCCCATGGTCTGTCATTGAGCTGATTGGCTCTGGTTGAAAGGGGAGTGGATTGTGTGCCCCACCTCAGTCCTCATTTTTCCAATTGACTCGTAGGGTCAACCAGACTGAGGTGCACCCCTGGGGACAGTTTGTTGGCTTAGTGGGTCTTCCTTGGTTTCTTGTCAAGTGTTCACATCCTGGTGTCCACTTGTTGCTTACTCTCCCAGGGTCCATCACACTGCTGAACATTTGAACAGGTAGAAAAAGCACGCCATAAACAAATCCAAAATATGACTCTTAGAATTATTAGAAGATCTTAAAACCTGATAGAAAAATGGGCAAGTGGCACGAGCCAACACTTTATAAGAATGATGTATCACTGGCCTTTAAATTTATGAAGACATGTTTAAAGACATGAGCAGCCAATTCACAAGAACAGTATGGAACTAGCTCCAAACCATGTTAAGTACATATTAAATCTCACGAAGGTAAGAAAAATCCTACTAATATTCCCTTGAGAACTGAAACTCAGGCAGAAGTAGCATAGATTTTAGCAATTGCAGACAGACATTAGGATACTTGGAATAAATGTGTTTTGTGTTTTGTAAAAATAAGGAGAGTCATGGAAATCATAAAATAGACCCCATTTGATCTTACGGATATGAAAACCATAGTGTCAGATGAAGCCCATTTTAAGGGTTTCCTGATGGCTCAGATAGTAAAAAAAAAAAAAAAAAAAAAAAAAAAAAAACACCTGAAACATGGGAGACCAGGATTCAACCCCGGGTTGGGAAGATCCCCTGGAGGGGGGAATGGCAGCCTGCTCCAGTATGCTTGCCTGGAGAATCTCCATGGACAGAGGAGCCTGGCGGGCTACAGTCCATGGGGTCACAAAGAGTTGGACATGGCTGAACAACGAAGCACAGCACAGCGCAGCACATTGAATGTTTGTGAAAAAATTCAGGTCGGGAGGAAAGAGGGAGAAAGGGAAACAAGGGAAATGAAAGGAAGGAAAGAAAATCCTCCGTTGCTGGTGAGAACAGAGCAACCAGAGATGTTCCCCAGCAGGACAGCACCACACATGTCCATCTGAGCATACTCAACCGGTTTGAAGCAACCATCTCCAACTTTGGTCCCACTCCTTCAACAAACTCATGTGCAGGGTTTACCACTAACAGGCTAATAGTCATCATGATTTCTCCTCATTCAAATCCTGATTCACCCAGAAGTGAAAAAGACAAATGTGCCCCAATGTTCATCACAGCACTGTTTACAATAGCCAGGGCATGGAAGCAACCTAGATGTCCATCAGCAGACAAATGGATAAGAAAGCTGTGGTACATAGACACAATGGAATATTGCTCAGCCCTTAAAAAGAACACATGTGAATTCATTCTAATGAGGTGGATGAAACTGGAGCTTATTATACAGAGCGAAGTAAGTCAGAAAGAAAAACACCAATACCCTATACTAAGGCATATATATTGAGTTTAGGAAGGTGGAGATGATAACCCTATATGGGAGACAGCCAAAGAGAAACAGATTTCCAGAACAGTCTTTTGGACTGTGTGGGAGACAGCGAGGGTGGGATGATCTGAGAGAATAGGATTGAAACATATATATTATCATAAGTGAAAGGGATAGCCAGTCCATGTTCGATTCATAAGACAGGGTGCCCAGGACTGGTTCACTGGGCTGACCCAGAGGGATTGGATTGGGAGGAAAATGTGAGGGGGAATCAGGATGGAAATACATGTACTCCCATGGCTGATTCATGTCAATGTATGGCAAAAGCTACCACAATATTGTAAAGTAAATACACAGCAATTAAAGTAAATAAAATAAAATAAAATAGAATCCTTTGATAAAAGGGACCTAATCAGTATTAACTTTTTGACCTACAAAAACGCCCTTCTTTTCCTTCCTTTTTTCCCTGCTTCCTCCCCCCTTTCTTTCCTTTTCTTTCTGATTATATGCTTGCTTTCCATTTATAGTTATGACAAATTCCTGGCTCTATTCCCCAGGAATAGATGCATGTTGTACATTGCATCCCTGAGCTCATCTTCCTTCTAACTATCACTGCTTGCTCCCACTCCCCCACCTCTGTATTGCCCCGGCTTCTTCCCCTCCCCCCTGGTAACCAGTAGATGCTTCTCTATATTTGTGCACCTCCATTATTATGATATTCTCTACTTTGCAATATGTTTACATTCTATAAGTGATATCATACAGTAGTTTTCAAACTGTGTCTCAGTTATTTTACTCAATATTCTACCTTACATGTTGCTGTAAATGTCAATATTCCATTCTTTTGATGGGGCAGCTCCTTTGTATGCCTTTTGAAAAAATGGCACTGCCCCCACACGCACGACACAGCTCCCCAGCTAAGTGTCCATCTCTGCACTCACACAGAGAAACTCCAAGTCCTCTTCCGCTTTTCCCATGGGAAATGTGTCTTTGAAGCTCAGTCTGGAACCAGTTCTTCCCCCTACTTTCTGCCAACCTGGACCGTCTGGTCCCATTTCCAACTCCACAGAAGCCATCTCCCTCCCTCGTCACACACTTACGTTTCCCTGCCTTCTCTACCCCCCCCCACTATCAGAGAACTCAGAGACAAACATAATTTCACATCAACTTGATTTTATTTTATTTTTGTTATTAGTGTATGTAGCTGCTATAATATTCAGCATCTGTACATTTGGCCAGTACTCAGCGGCCAGACCCCCAAGCATTTCTGATGTGTCTAGCAATGCCCCGAAGTCACTGGGTGTCCACTGGTCCAGCTGGAATGGCAGGGGTCTCCATGGTTGCTGGGACTTCCCCTGGTTAGTTCTGAATAGCTGGAATGGCAGGGGTCTCCATGGTCTCTGGGACCTCCTCTGGTTCATTCTAATTAGCTGGAAATGCAGGGGTCTCCATGGTCCCTGGGACCTCCTCTGGTTCTTCTGATTACCTGGAATGGCAGGGGTCTCCATTGTCTCTCAGACCTTCTCTGGTTCCTTCTGATTAGCTGGAATGGCAGGGGTCTCCATGGTCTCTGGGACTTCCTCTGGTTCCTTCTGATTCAGCTGTTCATTCGCCTCGAAATTCTGGCTAGAGAGCTTTAAGCATCTCATTTTCTTAAGCTTTTTTTGTGGTGGAAGTTTTCAGAGAAGTTTTCTTGTGCAGCTTTGCTGGAAAGGAATTATTCACCCTCACGGTTACCCTGGCCACATGGAGAAAACAAGACAGGGAGCAAGAATGGCACTGGGTTAGGGAAGAGTGTGAAGACAGGTGGGAACGATGGCTTCAGGAGAAAGGGTGTGGGCAGAGAAGGGTTATGTGCCAGGCAAGGACAGGGGAGGGTGTCTTTTCAGGTGGGGTTGATGGGCAAAAGGAGTATGGCTGGGTTCAGCTCACCTTGATATTTTTTCTGGACCTCAATTGATAGGAGGTCTTCATCTTCTCCTGGGTAACAAGAGGTGGGTGTTCCATAACTACTCTGGAGCCTTGTGACTTCCCAGTCACCTGAGTCATTTAGAGGACTCACACTGGTCTGCTCAGAGCCACTGAACACCCCTATATATACCCTTCCCCATGGAGCCTCACCGTCATGCTTTATGTGGTGAGCCATTCTCTTCCCCAGCCAATGGTGGCCCTGAGTGTGCTTTGACATCACAAAGCCCCATCCTGACATGTCTAGCGGAGGATGGGGAGCAATTCAGATGATTTGCTGGGAGAAATGAGGCATTTGTAATGCCCTCAAGAGGCCTCCAAACTCACCTGCCACCCTCACCTCTATGTCAACTCTGATGGGTCACACAGCAGGCAGAGTGCATCTCCTCCCAACCTTGGCCAACAGCCACACTCCTCGGGCATTCATTCTGTTCTCTCTCACCTTTCACCATTATCTAGCTTTTCATATCTTGCCTAAACTCCCTCCATGACAACTAGGTTGTGTTGAAGTGTCTGTGGAAGCGAGAATCATTGCTCGTTCGTCCTGCAATGTGGTCTTAATGCACCTTGAAGCCCATTGAATTCTGGGCCAGCCGACAGAAACCTTTGCATCCGGCCTCCTTGTCTCAGTGTTCCAGGAGCTCGCTTCCGTTTTAAGGCCTCCAGTCGGAAACCCTTTTCTTCATGCTGTGAGCATGCAGTGAATACACTTGCCCTGGCTCCACACGGAGCTGTCTCGTTTGAAGTCTAGGACTCAGGGTCACCTCACTAGGAATACTACCCAGGCTTGGGTTTGTACATGGTGTTGGGGCTGGGGCAGAGAAATCCATGTTTCAGGTTGTGCTGGGGGATCCCATGCAGGAAATGCCCACCTGCGGCTGATTAGTATTTCCAGCAAGGGGTGGAGCTTGCCCAGAGCTGTGTGAGCCTTGTGTGCAAAGGTCTTCTCAAGACGTGCCCTCACAAATCTCTTTTCTCATCTTGTTTTCTTGCTGGAAGCTCCCTTGGAGCTTACCTCACAGCCAAAAGCATGGTGGAATTCATTTCCATGAGCAGCTGCCACAGGATTCCAGGTTCTTGGACCAAACACTGAGTCATCCTGTCCTGTGCATCTAGTTCCCATGGTCTCTCATGGAGCTGGTTGGCTCTGGAGGATAGTGGAATGGATTGTGTGCTCCACCTCAGTCCTCGTTTTTCCAATTGACTCGTAGGGTCAACCAGCCTGAGGGGCACCCCTGGGGACAGTTTGTTGGCTTAGTGGGTCTTCCTTGGTTTCCTGTCAAGTGTTCACATCCTGGTGTCCACTTGTTGCTTACTCACCCAGGGTCCATCACACTGCTGAACATTTTGAGAGGCAGAAAAAGCACACCATAAACAAACCCAAAAGATGACTCTTAGAATTGTTAGAAGATCTTAAAACCTGATAGAAAAATGGGCAAGAGGCACGAGCCATCATTTTATAAGAAAGATATATCACTGGCCGTGAAATTTATGAAGACATGTTTAAAGTCAGGAGCAGCTAATTCACAAGAAGAATATGGAACTAGCCCAGAACCACGTTCAAATATATTAAATCTCAAAAAGGTAAGAAAAATCCTACTACAGTTCCCTTGAGAACTGAAACGCAGGTAGAACTGGCATAGATTTTAGTCATTGCAGACAGATACATTAAGATACTTGGAATAACTGTGTTTTGTGTGTTCTAAAAATAAGGAGAGACATGGAAATCCTAAAATAGACCCCAATTGATCTTACAGATATGAAAAACTTAGTGTAAGATGAAGCCCAATTTAAGGGTTTCCTGATGGCTCAGACAGTAACAAACAAACAAACAAACAAACAAAAAAACCCACCTGCAACATGGGAGACCAGGATTCAATCCCTGGGTTGGGAAGATCCCCTGGAGGGCGGAATGGCAGCCTGCTCCAGTATGCTTGCCTGGAGAATCACCATGGACAGAGAAGCCTGGCAGGCTACAGACCATGGGGTCAAAAAGAGTTGGAGCCGGCTGAGTAAGGAAGCACAGCACAGCACAGCACAGCACAGCACAATGAATATTTGTGAAAGAAAGGCAGGTAGTGAGGAAAGAGGGAGAAAGGGAAACAAGGGTAATGAAAGGAAGGAAAGAAAATCCTCTGTTGCTGGTGAGAAGAGAGCAACCAGAGATGTCCCCCAGCAGGACAGCACCACACATGTCCATCTGAGCAGTCTCAGACGGTTTGAAACAACTATCTCCAACTTTGGTCCCACTCCTTCAACCAAACTCATGTGCAGGGCTTACCACTAACAGGCTAACAGTCTTCATGGTTTCTCCTCAGTCAAATCGTGATTCATCCAGAAGTGAAAAAGACACGTGTGCCCCAATGTTCATCACAGCACTGTTTACAGTAGCCAGGGCATGGAAGCAACCTAGATGTCCATCAGCAGACAAAAGGGTAAGAAAGCTGTGGTACATAGACACAATGGAATATTGCTCAGCCATTACAAAGAACACTTTTGAATCCATTCTAATGAGGTGGATGAAAGTGGAGCCTATTATACAGAGCGAAGTAAGTCAGAAAGAAAAACACCAGTACACTATACTAAGGCATATAGATTGAATTTCGGAAGATGGAGATGATAACCCTCTATGGGAGACAGCAAAAGAGACACAGATTCACAGAACAGTCTTTTGGACTCCGTGGGACACGGCGAGGGTGGGATGATCTGAGAGAACTGCACTGAAACATGTATATTATCATATGTGAAAGGGATAGCCAGTCCATGTTGGATGCATTAGACAGGGTGCACAGGGCTGGTGCACTGGGCTGACCCAGAGGGATGGGATGGGGAGGGAGGTGAGAGGGGGGATCAGGATGGGGAACACATGTACACCCATGGCTGATTCCTGTCAATATGTGGCAAAAACAACCACAATATTGTAAAGATATTACCCACCAATTAAAACAAATAAAATAAAATAAAATACATTCCTTTGCCCAAAAGGGCCTAATCAGTATTGGCTTTTTGAGCTCCAAAAACGCCCTTCTTTTCCTTCCTTTCTTCCCTCCTTCCTCCCCCTCTTTCTTTCCTTTTCTTTCTTATTATATAAAACTTAAAGCTTGCTTTCCATTTATAGTTATGACAAAGTCCTGGCTCTATTCCCCATGTTGTACAATGCATCCTTGAACTCATCTTCCACCTAACTAACACTGCGTGCCTCCCACTCCCCGACCTCGGTATTGCCCTTTCCTCTTCCCCTCCCCGCTGGTAACCAGTAAATGCTTCTCTATGTCTGTTTGCCTCCATTTTTATCATATACTCTACTTTGCGGTATCTTTAGATTTTATAAGTGATATCATACAGTATTTGTCTACCACTGTCTGAGTTATTTACTCAATATTCTACCTTCCATGTTGCTGCAAGTGTCAATATTCCATTCTTTTGATGGGGCATCACTTTTGTATGCCTTTTTAACAAATGGCACTGCCCGCCCACACATGACACAGCTCCCCAGCTAAGTGTCCTTCTTTGCACTCACACAGAGAAACACCAAGTCCTCTTCCTCTTCTCCCATGGGAAGTGTGTCTTTGAAGCTCAGTCTGGAACCAGTTCTTCCCCCTACTTTCTGGAAACCTGGACCTTCTGGTCCCATCTCCAACTCCACAGTAGACATCTCCCTCCCTCCTTACACATTTATACCTTCCCTTACCTCTCTGCCACCCAGTATCAGGGACCTGAGAGACAAACGTAATTTCACATCAGGTTTATTTTATTTTATTTTTCTTATTACTGTATGCAGTTGTTATAATATTCAGCATCGGTACTGTATGACAGTGCTCAGCGGAGAGACCCTCGAGAATTTCTGAGGTGTCTAGGCATACCCGAAGTCACTGGCTGTCCACTTGTCTAGCTGGAATGGCAGGGGTCTCCATGGTCTCTGGGACCTCCTCTGATTCATTCTGATTAGCTCTAATGGCAGGGGTCTCCATGGTGTCTGGGAACTCCTCTGGTTACTTCTGATTAACTGGAATGGCAGGGTTCTACATGGTCTCTGGGACCTCCCCTGGTTCTTTCTGATTCAGCTGTTCATTCGCCTTGGAACTCTGGCATCAGAGCTTTGAGCATCTGATTTTCTTAAGCATTTTTGTGGTGGGAGGTTCTGAGAAGTTCTCTTGGGAATCTTTCCGGAATGGGATAATTCACCCTCATGGTTACCCTGCCCACATGAAGAAATCAAGAGAGGGAGCAAAGAACGGCACTGGTTAAGGGAAGAGTGTGAAGACATGTGGGAATGATGGCATCAGGAGAAAGGGTGTAGGCAGAGAAGGGTTATGTGCCAGGTAAGGACAGGGGAGGGTGTCTTTTCTGGTGGGGTAGATGGGCAAAAAGGAGTATGGCTGGGTTCAGTTCACCTTGATATTTTTTCTGGACCTCAATTAATAGGAGGTCTTCATTTTCTCCTGGCTAACAGGAGGTGGGTGTTCCATAACTACTCTGGAGCCTTCTGGCTTCCCAGTCACCTCAGTCTTTTGGAGGACTCACAGTGGTCTGCTCAGAGCCTCTGAGCACCCCTATATATACTCATCCCCATGGAACCTCACCCTCATGCTTTATGAGGTCAGCAAGTCTCTTCCCCAGCCAATGATGGCCCTGGGTGAGCTTTGACATCACAAAGCCCCATCCTGACATGTCTAGCGGAGGATGGGGAGCAGTTCAGATGATTTGCTGGGAGAAATGAGGCATTAGTAATGCCCTCAAGAGCCCTTCAAACTCACCTGCAACCCTCACCTCTATGTCAAATCTGATGGGTCACACAGCAGGCAGAGTGCATCTCCTACCAACCTTGCCCCACAGCCACATGCCTCAGGCATTCATTCTGTTCTCTCTCAGCTTTCCCCATTATCTAGCTTTTCATATCTTGCCTAAACTCCCTCCATGACAACTAGGCTGTGTTTAAGTGTCTGTGGAAACGAGAATCATTGCTCCTTCGTCCTGCAATGTGGTCTTAATGCACCTTGAAGCCCACTGAATTCTGGGCCAGCCAACAGAAACCTTTCCATCCCGCCTTCTTGTCTCAGTGTTCCAGGAGCTCGCTTCCATTTTAAGGCCTCCAGTCCGAAACCCTTTACTTCATGCTGTGAGCATGCAGTGATTACACTTGCCCTGGCTCCACACGGAGCTGTCTCGTTTGAAGTCTAGGACTCAGGGTCACCTCACTAGGAATACTACCCAGGCTTGGGTTTGTACATGGTGTTGGGGATGGGGCAGAGAAATCCATGTTTCAGGTTGTGCTGGGGGATCCCATGCAGGAAATGCCCACCTGCGGCTGATTAGTATTTCCAGCAAGGGGTGGAGCTTGCCCAGAGCTGTGTGAACCTTGTGTGCAAAGGTCTTCTCAAGACGTGCCCTCACAAATCTCTTCTCTCATCTTGTTTTCTTGCTGGAAGCTCCCTTGGAGCTTACCTCACAGCCAAAACCATGGTGGAATTCATTTCCATGAGCAGCTGCCACAAGCTTCCAGGTTCTTGGACAAAACACTGAGTCATCCTGTCCTGTGCATCTAGTTCCTATGGTCTCTCATGGAGCTGGTTGGCTCTGGAGGATAGTGGAATGGATTGTGTGCTCCACCTCAGTCCTCGTTTTTCCAATTGACTCGTAGGGTCAACCAGCCTGAGAGGCACCCCTGGGGACAGTTTGTTGGCTTCGTGCATCTTCCTTGGTTTGCTGTCAAGTGTTCACATCCTGGTGTCCACTTGTTGCTTACTCACCCAGGGGCCATCACACTGCTGAACATTTTAAGAGGCAGAAAAAGCACACCGTAAACAAACCCAAAAGTTGACTCTTAGAATTGTTAGAAGATCTTAAAACCTGATAGAAAAATGGGCAAGAGGCACAAGCCATCACTTTATAAGAAAGATGTATCACTGGCCGTGAAATTTATGAAGACATGTTTAAAGTCAGGAGCAGCGAATTCACAAGAAGAATATGGAACTAGCCCAGAACCACGTTAAAATATATTAAATCTCAAAAAGGTAAGAAAAATCCTACTACAATTCCCTTGAGAACTGAAACGCAGGCAGAAGTGGCATAGATTTTAGTAATTGCAGGCAGATACATTGAGATACTTGGAATAACTGCGTTTTGTGTGTTCTAAAAGTAAGGAGAGACATGGAAATCCTAAAATAGACCTCTGTTGATCTTACAGATATGAAAAACATAGTGTCAGATGAAGCCCATTTTAAGGGTTTCCTGATGGCTCAGACAGTATGAAAAAAAAAAAAAAAAACCAAGCAAACAAACAAACAAAAAAACCCACCTGCAACATGGAAGACCAGGATTCAATCCCTGGGTTGGGTAGATCCCCTGGAGGGCGGAATGGCAGCCTGCTCCAGTATGCTTGCCTGGAGAATCACCATGGACAAAGAAGCCTGGCGGGCTACAGACCATGGGGTCAAAAAGAGTTGGAGCCGGCTGAGTAAGGAAGCACAGCACAGCACAGCACAATGAATATTTGTGAAAGAAAGGCAGGTTGTGAGGAAAGAGGGAGAAAGGGAAACAAGGGTATTGAAAGGAAGGAAAGAAAATCCTCCGTTGGTGAGAATAGAGCAACCAGAGATGTCCCCCTGGAGGACAGCACCACACACGACCATCTGAGCAGTCTCAGACGGTTTGAAACAACTATCTCCAACTTTGGTCCCACTCCTTCAACCAAACTCATGTGCAGGGCTTACCATTAACAGGCTAACAGTCATCATGGTTTCTCCTCAGTCAAATCGTGATTCACCCAGAAGTGAAAAAGACACGTGGGCCCCAATGTTCATCACAGCACTATTTACAGTAGCCAGGGCATGGAAGCAACCTAGATGTCCATCAGAAGACAAATGGGTAAGAAAGCTGTGGTACATAGACACAATGGAATATTGCTCAGCCATTACAAAGAACACTTTTGAATCCATTCTAATGAGGTGGATGAAAGTGGAGCCTATTATACAGAGCGAAGTAAGTCAGAAAGAAAAACACCAGTACACTATACTAAGGCATATATATTGAATTTCGGAAGATGGAGATGATAACCCTATATGGGAGACAGCAAAAGAGACACAGATTCACAGAATCCATGGTGTCTGGGATGCCCTCTGGTTCGGTCTGATTAGCTGGAATGGCAGGGGTCTCCATGGTCTCTGGGACCTCCTCTGGTTCATTCTGATTAGCTGCAAATGCAGGGGTCTCCATGGTTTCTGGGACTTCCTCTGGTCCCTTCTGATTAACCGGAATGCCAGGGGTCTCCATGGTCTCTGGGACATCCCTCTGATTCCTTCTGATTCAGCTGTACATTCGCCTTGGAACTCTGGCTACAGAGCTTTGAGTATCTGATTTCTTAAGCTTTTTTGTGGTGGGAGTTTTCAGAGAAGTTGTCTTGGGCAGCTCTGGCGGAATGGGATTATTCACACTCACGGTTACTCTGGCCACCTGGAGAAAACAAGACAGGGAGGAAGAATGGCACTGGTTTAGGGAAGAGTGTGAAGACACCTGGGAACGATGGCTTCAGGAGAAGGGGTGTTGGCAGAGAAGGATTATGTGCCAGGCAAGGACAAGAGAGGGTGTCTTCTGGGGTGTGGTCGATGGGCAAGAGGAGTTTGGCTGGGTTCAGTTCACCTTGACATTTTTTCTGGACCTCAATTAATAGGAGTTCTTCATCTTCTCCTGTGTAAAAGGAGGTGGGCGTTCTATAACTACCTGGAGCCTTGTGGCTTGCCAGTCACCTCAGTCATTTGGAGGACACACAGTGGTCTGCTCAGAGACCCAGAGCACCCCTATGTATTCCCGTCCCCATGGAGACTCACCCTAATGCATTATGAGGTCAGCAAGTCTCTTCCCCAGGCAATGGTGGCCCTGGATGTGCTTTGAAATCACAAAGCCCCATCCTGACATGTCTAGCGGAAGATGGGGAGCAATTCAGATGATTTGCTGGGAGAAATGAGGCATTAGTAATGCCCTCAAGAGGCCTCCAAACTCACCTGCCACACTCACCTCTATGTCAACTCTGATGGTTCACACAGCAGACAGAGGGCATCTCCTCCAGACGTTTCGGCAGAGCCACACTCCTTGGGCATTCATTCTGTCCTCTCTCATAATTCACAATTATCTAGCTTTTCATATCTTGCCTAAAATCCCTCCATGAAAACTAGGTTGTGTTTAAGTGTCTGTGGAAGTGAGAATCATTGCTCATTTGTCCTGCACTGTGGTCTTAATGCACATTGAAGCCCATTGAATTCTGAGCCAGCCGACAGAATCCTTTCCATCCCGCCTCCTTGTCTCAGTGTGCCCGGAGCTCGACTCCATTTTCTGGTCTCCAGTCGGAAACCCTTGTCTTCAGGCTGTGAGAATGCAGTGAATACACTTGCCATTCCTCCACACGGAGATGTTTTGTTTCAAGTCTAGGACTCAGGGTGACCTCACTAGGGGTAGTACCCAGGCTTGGGTTGAACAGGGTGTCGGGGATGGGGCAGAGAAATGCATGTTTCAGGTTGTGCTTGGGTTTCCCATGCAGAAAATGCCCACCTACGACTGATAGTATTTCCAGAAAGGGGTTGAGCTTGGCCCTAGCTGTCTGAGTCCTGCCTGAAACATCTTCCCAACACATACCCTCACAAATCACTTTTCTCATCTTGTTTTCTTGCTGGAAGCTCCGTTGGAGCTTAGCTCACAGCCAAAACCAAGGTGGAATTCATTTCAATGAGCAGCTGCCACAAGCTTCCAGCTTCTTGGACGAAACACTGAGTCATCCTGTCCTGTGCATATAGTTCCCATGGTCTCTCTTGGAGCTAGTTGGCTCTGGAGGAAAGGGGAATGGATTGTGTGATCCACCTCAGTCCTCGTTTTACCAATTGACTCGTAGTGTCAACCAGCCTGAGGTGCAGCCCAGGGGACAGTTTGTTTGCTTAGTGGGTCTTCCTGGGTTTCCTGTGAAGTGTTCACATCCTGTTGTCCATTTGTTGCTTACTGACCCAGGGTTCATCACACTGCTGAACATTTTAAGAGGTAGAAAAAGCATGCCGTAAACAAACCCACAAGATGACTTTTAGAATTGTTAGAAGATCTTAAAACCTGATAGAAAAATAGGCAAGTGGCACAAGCCAATACTTTATAAGAAAGATGTATAAGTGGCCTTTAAGTTTATGAAAACATTTTAAAGACATGAGCAGCCAATTCACAAGAATAGTATGGAACTAGCCCCGAACCATGTTAGGAACATATTAAATCTAATGAAGGTAAGAAAAATCATATTTAATTTCCTTTGAGAACTGAAACTCAGGCAGAAGTGGTATAGATTTTAGTAATTGCAGACAGAGACATTAGGATACTTTGAATAAATGTGCTTTGTGTCTTCTCAAATAAGGAAAGTCATGGAAATCATAAAATAGACCCCATTTGATCTCACAGATATGAAAAACATAGTATCAGATGAAGGCAATCTTAAGGGTTTCCTGATGGCTCAGATTGTAAAAAATAAATAAATAAATAAATAAAACCCACCTGCAACATGGGAGACCAGGATTCAATCCCTGGGTTGGGAAGATCCTCTGGAGGGGGGAATGCCAGCCTGCTCCAGTATGCTGCCTGGAGAATACCTATGGACAGAGGAGCCTGGCAGGCTACAGTCCATGGGGTCACAAACTGTTGGACATGACTGAGCAATGAAGAGCTGCACAGTGCAGCACATTGAAAGTTTGTGAATGAAATTCAGGTAAGGAGGAAAGAGGGAGAAAGAGAAACAAGGGAAATGAAAGGAAGGAAAGAAAATCCTCCATTGCTGGTGAGAACAGACAGGACAGCACCACACATGTCCATCTGAGCACTCTCAGCCGGTTTGAAACAACCAACTCCAAATTTGGTCCCACTCCTTCAACCAAACTCAGTTGCAGGGTTTACCACCAACAGGTTAATAGTCATCATGGTTTCTCCTCATTCAAATCCTGATTCACGGAGAAGTGAAAAAGACAGGTGTGTCCCAATGTTCATCACAGCACTGTTTACAATAACCAGGGCATGGAAGCAACCTAGATGTCCATCAGCAGACAAATGGGTAAGAAAGCTGTGGTACATAGACACAATGGAATATTGCTCAGCCATTACAAAGAACACTTTTGAATCCATTCTAATGAGGTGGATGAAACTGGAGCCTATTATACAGAGCGAAGTAAGTCAGAAAGAAAAACACCAATACACTATACTAAGGCATATATATTGAATTTAGGAAGATGGAGATGATAACCCTATATGGGAGAGCGCAAAAGAGACACAGATTTACAGAACAGTCTTTTGGACTCTGTTGGAGACACCGAGTGTGGGATGATCTGAGAGAAGAGCATTGAAATATGTATATTATCTTATGTGAATGGGATACCCAGTCCATGTTGGATGCATAAGACAGGGTGCCCTGGACTGGTTCACTGGGCTGACCCAGATGGATTGGATTGGGAGGAAGATGTGAGGGGGAATCAGGATGGGGAATACATGAACTCCCATGGCTGATTCACGTCAATGTATTGCAAACACACCACAATATTGTAAAGCAAATACCCACCAATTAAAATAAATAAAATAAAATAGAATCCTTTGGTAAAAAGACCCTAAGCAGTATTGAATTTTTGACCTCCATAAATGCCATTTTTTTCCTGCCTTTCCTCCCTCCCTCATCCCCCCTCTTTCTTTCCTTTTCTTTCTAATTATAGAACTATTAAAGTTTGCTTTCCATTTATAGTTATGACAAAATCCTGTCTCTATTCCCCATGTTGTACAATGCATCCCTAAGCTCATCTTCCACCTAACTATCAACGCGTGCCTCCCACTCCCCTACCTCTGTATTGCCGCGCCCTCTTATCCTCTTCGCTGGTAATCAGTAGATGCTTCCCTATATTTGTGCACCTCCATTATTATCATATTCTTTACTTTGCGGTATGTTTACATTCTATAAGTGATATCATATATTATTTGTCAAACTCTGTCTGAGATATTTTAGTCAATATGCTACCTTCCATGTTGCTACAAATGCCAATATTCCATTGTTTTGATGGGGCAGCCCCTTGGATGCCTCTTGAACAAATGGCACTGCCCCCACACACCTGAGGTATGTTTACATTCTATAAGTGATATCATATATTATTTGTCAAACTCTGTCTGAGATATTTTAGTCAATATGCTACCTTCCATGTTGCTACAAATGCCAATATTCCATTGTTTTGATGGGGCAGCCCCTTGGATGCCTCTTGAACAAATGGCACTGCCCCCACACACCTGACACAGCACCCCAGCTAAGTGTCCCTCTCTGCACTCACACAGACAAACTCCAAGTCCTCTTCCTCTTCTTCGATGGGAAGTGTGTATTTGAAGCTCAGTCTAGAACCAGTTCTTCCCCCTACTTTCTGGCATCCTGGACCTTCTGATACCATCTCCAACTCCGCAGAAGCCATTTCCTTCCCTTCTCACACACTTATCCCTTCCCTGCCCTCTCTGCCCCTGACTATCAGAGAACTCAGAGACAAACATAATTTCACATCAGCTTGATTTTATTTTATTTTCATTATTAGTGTATGCAGTTGCTATAATATTCAGCATCTGTACTTTTGGCCAGTACTCAGCGGCCAGACCCCCAACCATTTCTGAGGTGTCTAGCCATGGCCGGAAGTCACTGGCTCTCCACTGGTCCAGCTGGAATTGCAGGGTTCTCCATGGTCTCTGGGACCTCCTCTGGGTCGTTCTCATTAGCTGGAATTGCAGGGGTCTCCATGGTCTCTGGGTTCTCCTCTGGTTCATTCTGATTAGCTGGAATGCAGGGAACTCCATGGTCTCTGGGACCACCTCTGATTCATTCTTATTAGCTGGAATGGCAGGGGGTCCATTGTGTCTGGGAACTCTTCTCGCTCCTTCTGATTACCTGGAATGGCTTGGGGCTCCATGGTCTCTGGGACCTCCTTTCGTTCCTTTTATTCAGCTGATCATTTGCCTTGGAACTCTGGCTACAGAGCTTTGAGCAGCTTATTTTCTTTTCTTTTTTTTTTCTTGAATCTCCTAGAGGGGGGAAGGCGCCTCGCCCCTCTGGAAGAATTCAGCCTTTCAAAGCCCGGTTTCTTTGCTTTGGCAGGTAGTGGACGGCTTCAGGGGAACTGAGCGCTCAGGTGAGGAGGAGCCCACCCGGCAGGGTGGAAGAGGGGGCCTGATCACCCCCCTGGGAGGGACCAGAAGGAGCGGGGACCCACAGGAGCCTGGAGTAGGCAGGTGGAGATTGCTTGGTACACAAGTCGAGGAGCGTGCTAGGGTTTAGGAAGGAAATTTGTGAAGGACATTTAGGAGGTGTGTCCACGCCGTCTCAGGGAAAATTATTACCAAGCGATCGCCAAGGGATTTTTAGGATAAGAAACTGGTCCTAGTATGCTCGTATTCTGCCCTCCCCCAGGAGGTGTCCCGTCTGCTGTGAAATTCTTGACCCCCCCCCCCGGAAATGTTAGGCTAGAAGGAGGGGGAAACAGAAGTGAGTATGAATTGGCTTTTCCGGAGATGGCCTGGGACATGAGATATTTAACCCATCTGTGTTTTCATCCGCACCTGATCAAGCCCACCAAGGCAGAATGGACTTTAAGGGAGAAACAGTCTTGGACCATGTGATGTTCTGGTTCAGCTGTGCTGACCAGCAGATGAAGACATGCTGATCCCCCTTCTCCCTTTGGGATATGGCAGGTAAGGCTCTTCTCACCCCAATTAGGAAGGAGGCAGAATGGCAATTTAAGTGTTACTGAGTGGAAATATCAGAAGTACATAGGGTACTGAGAACTTCATAGACAGAACGAAAAGGAAATGTAGAAGAAGGTCCGAGAAGGTAAGCAAGATGGGGTGAAGTGAATCTAAGGCAACTGTATTGGAGTGAAAATTTTAAAGAAGGGATTAAGAGGAGACTATGGGGTGAAGATGAAGCCTAACTGCCTCCGCAGCTTATTTTCTTAAGCTTTGTTGTGGTGGGAGTTTTCAGAGAAGTTTCTTGGGCAGCTTTGCCAGAATGGGATTATTCACCCTCACGGTTACCCTGGCCCCCTGGAAAAAACAAGACAGGGAGCAAGAATGGCACTGGTTTAGGCAAGAGTGTGAAGACAGGTGGGAATGATGGATTCAGGAAAAGGGGTGTGAGCAGAGAAGGGTTATGTGCTGAGCAAGGACAGGGGAGAGTGTCTTCTGGTGTGGGGTCGATGGGCAAGATGAATTTTGCTGGGTTCAGTTCACTTTGACAATTATTTCTAACCTCAATTGATAGGAGGTTTTCATCTTCTCCTGAGTAAAAGGAGGTGGGTGTTCCATGACTACTCTGGAGCCTTGAGACTTCTCAGTCACCTCAGGCATTTGGAGGACTCACAGTGTTCTGCTCAGAGGCCCTGATATATATACCCGTCCCCCTAGAGCCTCACCCTCATGCTTCATGAGGACAGCAAGTCTGTTCCCCAGCCAATGGTGGCCCTGGGTGAGATTTGACATCACAAATCCCCATCCTAATATGTCCAGCAGAGGAATGGGAGCAATTCAGATGATTTGCTGGGAGAAATGAGGCATTAGTAATGCCCTCAAGAGGCCTCCAAACTCACCTGCCACACTCACATCTATGTCAACTCTGATGGGTCACACAGCAGGCAAAGTGCATCTCCTCCAAACCTTGCCCCACAGCCACACTCCTCGGGCGTTCATTCTGTTCTCTGTCAGCTTTCACCATTATCTAGCTTTTCAAATCTTGCCTGAACTCCCTCCATGACAACTAGGTTGTGTTTAAGTGTCTGTGGAAGCGAGAATCATTGCTCGTTCGTCCTGCAATATGGTCTTAATGCACCTTGAAGCCTATTGAATTCTGGACAGCTGACAGAAACCTTTCCATCCCGCCTCCTTGTCTCAGTGATCCCGGTGTTCGCCTCCGTTTTCTGGACTCCAGTCAGAAACCATTGTCATCAGGCTGTGAAAATGCAGTGAATACACTTGCCCTTGCTCCACACAGAGCTGTCTCGTTTCAAGTCTAGGACTCAGGGTCACCTCACTAGGAGTACGACCTAGGCTTGGGTTTTAATACGGTGATGGGGAAGAGGCAGAGAAATGCATGTTTCAGGTTATGCTTGGGGTTCCCATGCAGGAAATGCCCACCTGCGGCTGATTAGTATTCCCAGGAAGGGGTTGAGCTTGCCCAGAGCTGTGTGAGGCTTTTGTGCAAATGTCTTCTTAACACGTGCCCTCACAAATCTCTTTTCTCCTCTTGTTTTCTTGCTGGAAGCTCCCTTGGAGCTTACCTCAGAACCAAAATCAAGGTGGATTTCATTTCCATGAGCAGCGGCCACAAGCTTCCAGCTTCTTGGACGAAATAGTAGTCCTCCTGTCCTGTGCATCTAGTTCCCATGGTCTCTCATTGAGCTGGTTGGCTTTGAAGGAAAGGGGAATTCACTGAGTGCTCTACCTCAGTCCTTCTTTGTCCAATTGACTTGTAGTGTCAACCAGCCTGAGGTGCAGCCCAGGGGACAGTTTGTTGGCTTAGTGGATCTTCCTGGGTTTCCTGTGAAGTGTTCACATCCTGTTGTCCATTTGTTGCTTACTCATCTGGGGTCCATCACACTGCTGAATATTTTAAGAGGTAGAAAAAGCACGCCTTAAACAAACTCAAAAGATGAATCTTAGAATTGTTAGAACGTCTTAAAACCTGACAGAAAAATGTGCAAGAGGCATGAGCCAACACTATATAAGAAAGATGCATGCCTGGCCTTTAAATTTATGAAGACATATTCAAAGACATGAGCACCCAATTCACAAGAAGAGTATGGAACTAGTCCTGAACCACGTTAAGAACATATTAAATCTAATGAAGGTAAGAAAAATCATACTAAATTACCTTGAGAACTGGAAATCAGGCAGAAGTGGCATAGATTTTAGTAATTGCAGACAGAGATATTAGGATACTTGGAATAAATATGTTTGGTGTGTTCTAAAATTAAGGAGAGACATGGAAATCTTAAAATAGACCCCATTTGATCTTACAGATATGAAAAACATACTGTCAAATGAAGCCCATTTTAAGGGTTTCCTGATGGCTCAGAGAGTAAAAAAAAAAAAAAAAAAAAACACGTTCAACACGGGAGACCAGGATTCAATCCCTGGTTTCGGAAGATCCCCTGGAGTGAGGAATGGCAGCATGCTGCAGTGGCTTCCCTGGAGAATCCCTATGGACCAAGGAGCCTGGCGGGCTAAAGTCCATGGGGTCACAAATAGTTGGACATGGCTCAACAACGAAGCACAGCACAGCGCTGCACATTGAATGTTTGTGAAAGAAATTCAGGTAAGGAGGAAAGAGGGAGAAAGGGAAACAAGGGAAATGAAAGGAAGGAAAGAAAATCCTCCATTGCTGGTGAGATCAGAGCAACCAGAGATGTCCCCCAGCAGCACAGCACCACACATGTCCATCTGAGCACTCTCAGCGGCTTTGAAACAACCATCTTGAACTTTGGTCTCACTCCTTCAACCAAACTCATGTGTAGGGTTTACCACTAACAGGCTAATAGTTATCATGGTTTCCCCTCATTCAAATCCTGACTCACCGAGAAGTGAAAAAGACACGTGTGCACCAATGTTCATCACAGCACTGTTTCCAATAACCAGGGAATGGAAGCAACCTAGATGTCCATCAGCAGACAAATGGGTAAGAAAGCTGTGGTACATAGACACAGTGGAATATTGCTCAGCCATGTGAATCCATTATAATGAGGTGGATGAAACTGGAGCCTATTATACAGAGTGAAGTAAGTCGGAAAGAAAAACACCAATACACTATACTAAGGCATATATATTGAATTTAGGAAGATGGAGATGATAACCCTATATGGGAGACAGCAAAAGAGACACGCATTTACTGAACAGTCTTTTGGACTCTATTGGAGACAGCGAGGGTAGGATGATCTGAGAGAATAGCATTCAAACATGTATATTACCATATTTGAAAGGGATAGCCAGTCCATGTTCGATGCATAAGACAGGGTGCCCAGGACTGGTTCACTGGCCTGACCCAGAGGGATTGGATTGGGAGGAAGATGTGAGGGGGAATCAGGATGGGGAATACATGTACTCCCATGGCTGATTCATGTCAATGTATGACAAAAATCACCACAATATTGTAAAGTAAATACCCACCAACTGAAATGAATAAAATAACATAAAATAGAATCCTTTGGTAAAGAGGGCCTAATCAGTTTTGACTTTTTGACCTCCAAAAACGGCCTTCTTTTCCTTCCTTTCTTCCCTCTTTACTCCGACCTCTTTCTTTCCTTTTCTTTCTTATTATACAACTGTTAAAGCTTGCTTTCCATTTATACTTATGACATAGTCCTGGCTCTATTCTCCATGTTGTACATTGCATTCCTGAGCTCATCTTCCACCTAAATATCGCTGCGTGCCTCCCATTAACCCACCTCTGTATTGCCCCACCCTCTTCCCCTCCCTGCTGGTAACCATTAGATGCTTCTCTATATTTGTGCACCTCCATTATTATCATATTCTCTAATTTGCGGTATGTTTACATTCTATAAGTGATATCATACAGTATTTGTCAATTTCTGTCTGAGTTATTTTACTCATTATTCTACCTTCCATGTTGCTGCAAATGTCAATATTCCATTCTTTTGATGGGGCAGCTCCTTTGTATGCCTCTTGAACAAATGGCACTGCCACCCCCCACACATGACACAGCTCCCCATCTAAGTGTCCATCTTTGCACTCACACAGACAAACTCCAAGTCCTCTTCCTCTCCTCTCATGGGAAGTGTGTCTTTGAAGCTCAGTCTGGAACCAGTTCTTCCCCCTACTTTCTAGCAACCTGGAACTTCTGGTCCCATCTCCAACTCCAAAGAAACCATCTCCCTCCCTCCTCACACACTTGTCCCTTCCCTGCCCTCTCTGCCCACCACTATCAGAGAACTCAGAGACGAACATAATTTTACATCACCTTGATTTAATTTATTTTCGTTATTAGTGTATGCCGTTGAAATAATATTCACCATCTGTACTTTTGACCAGTACTCAGCGGTCAGACCACCGAAGTCACTGGCTGTCGACTGGTCCAGCTGGAATGGCAAGGGTCTCCATGGTCTCTGGGACCTCCTCTGGTACGCTCTGATTTGCTGGAATGGCAGTGGTCTCCTAGGTCTCTGGGAACTCCTCTGGTCGATTCTGATTAGCTGGAAATGCAGGGGTCTCCACGGTGTATGGAATATCCTCTGATTCATTATTATTACCTGGAATGGCAGGGTTCTCCATGGTCTTTGGAACCTCCTCAAGTTACTTCTGATTACCTGGAATGGCTTGGGTCTCATGGTCTCTGGGACGTCCTCTGGTTCCTTCTGATTCAGATGTTGATTCCTCTTGGAACTCTGGCTACAGAGCTTTGAGCATCTAATTTTCTTCAGCCTTTTTGTGGGAGTTTTGAGAGAAATTTTCTTGGGAATCATTGCCGGAATGGGATTATTCACCCTCAGGGTTACAATGGCCACCTGGAGAAAAGAAGACAGGGTGCAAGAATGGCACTGGTTTGGGGAAGAGTGTGAAGACAATTGGGAACCATGGCTTCAGGAGAAAGTGTGTGGGCAGAGAGGGTTGTGAGTCAGGCAAGGAGAGGGGAGGGTGTCTCCTGGGGTGGGGTCGATGGGCAAGAGGAGTTTGGCTCGTTCATTTCACCTTGACATTTTTTTCTGAACCTCAATTTATAGGAGGTCTTCATCTTCTCCTGGGTAACAGTAGGTGAGTGTTCCATAACAACTCTGGAGCCTTGTGGCTTCCCAGTCACCTCAGTCATTTGGAGGACTCACAGCAGTAAGCTCAGAGGCCCTGAGAATACCTATATATACCCGTCCCCATGGAGCCTCACCCTCATGCTTTATGAGGTCAGCAAGCCTCTTCCCCAGCCAATGGTGTCCCTGCGTGAGCTTTGCCATCACAAAGCCCCATCCTAACATGTCCAGCGGAGGATGGGGAGCAATTCAGATGATTTTCTGGGAGAAATGAGGCATTAGTAATGCCCTAAAGAGGCCTCCAAACTCACCTGCCACCGTCACCTCTATGTCAACTCTAATGGGTCACACAGTAGGCAGAGTGCATCTTCTCCAAACCTTGCCCCAAAGCCACACTCCTCGGTCATTCATTCTGTTTTCTCTCAGCATTCACCATTATCTCTCTTTTCATATCTTGCCTAAACTCCCTCCATGACATCTAGGTTGTGTTTGAGTATCTGTGGAAATGAGAATCATTGCCCGTTCTTCTGCAATGTGGTCTTAATGCACCTTGAAGCCCATTGAATTCTGGGCCAGCCGACAGAAATCTTTCCATCCCGCCTCCTTGTGTCACAGTTCACCGAGCTCGCGACCATTTTCTGGTGTCCAATAGGAAACCCTTGTCTTCAGGCTGTGAGAATGCAGTAAATACACTTGCCTTTATTCCACACGGAGCTATCTCGTTTCATGTCTAGGATCTGGGTAAAATCACTAGGAGTACAACCCAGGCTTGGGTTGAACAGGGTGATGGGGAAGGGACAGAGAAATGCATGTTTCAGGTTGTGCTAAGTGATCCCATGCAGGAAATGCCCATCTGCGGCTGTTTAGTATTCCCAGCAAGGTGTGGAGCTTGCCCAGAGCTGTGTGAGCCTTGGGTGTAAAGGTCTTGTCAACACGTGCCCTCACAAATCTCTCTTCTCATCTTGTTTTCTTGCTGGAAGCTCCCTTGGAGCTTACTTCACACCCAAAACCAAGGTGGAATTCTTTTCCATGAGCAGCTGCCACAAGCCTCAGTTTTTTGGACGAAACACTGAGTCATCCTGTCCCGTGCATCTAGGTCCAATGGTCTCTCATTGAGCTGGTTAGCTCTGGAGGAAAGGCGAATGGATTGTGTGCTCCACCTCAGTCCTCGTTTTTCCAATTGACTTGTCGGGTCAACCAGCCTGAGGTGCACCCCTGGGGACAGTTTGTTGGCTTATTGGGTCTTCCTGGGTTTCCTGTGAAGGGTTCACATACTGTTGTCCATTTGTTGCTTACTCACCCAGGGTCCATCACTCTGCTGAATATTTTCAGAGGTAGAAAAAGCACTCCAGAAACAAACCCAAAAGATGACTCTTGGAAATGTTAGAATGTCTCCAACCTGTTAGAATAATGGGCAAGAGGCACGAGCCAACACTTTATAAGAAAGATATATCACTGGCCTTTAAATTTATGAAGACATGTTTAAAGACATGAGTAGCCAGTTCACAAAAGAGTACGGAAGTAGCCCCGAACCACGTTAAGAACATACTAAATCTAACGAAGTTATTAAAAATCATACTAAAATTCCCTCGAGAACTGAAACTCAGGCAGAAGTGGCATAGACTTTAGCAATTGCAGACAGAGTCATTAGGATACTTGGAATAAATGTGTTTTGTGTGTTCTGAAAATAAGGAGAGACATGGAAATCCTAAAATAGACCCCATTTGATATTACAGATATGAAAAACGAAGTGTCAGATGGAGCCGATTTTAAGGGATTTCCTGATGGCTCTGATAGTAAAAAACAAAAAAACAAGAAACAAAACAAACAAAAAAAAAAAACCAACCTGCAACATGTCAGACCAGGATTCAATCCCTGGGTTTGGAACATTCCCTGGAGGGGGAAATGGCAGCATGCTCCAGTATGCTTGCCTGGAGTATCCCCATAGACTCAGAAGCCTGGCAGGCTACAGTCCATGGGGTCACAAAGAGTTGGACATGACTGAACAGGGAAGCACAGCACAGCGCAGCACATTGCATGTTTGTGAAAGAAATTCAGATAAGGAGGACAGAGGGAGAAAGGGAAACAAGGGAAATGAAAGAAAGGAAAAAAAAATCCTCCCCTGCTGGTAGGAACAGAGCAACCAGAGATGTCCCCCAGCAGCACAGCACCACACATGTCCATCTGAGCACTCTCAGCCAGTTTGAAACAACCATCTCCAACTTTGGTCCCACTCCTTCAACCAAACTCATGTGCAGGGTGTACCACTAACAGGCTAACAGTCATCATGATTTCACCTCATTCAAATCCTGACCCACCCAGAAGTGAAAAAGACATTTGTGCCCCAATGTTCAACACAGCACTGTTTATAATAACCAGGGCATGGAAGCAACCTAGATGTCCATCAGCAGACAAATGGGTAAGAAAGCTATGGTACATAGACATAATGGAATATTGCTCAGCCATTAAAAACAACACTTGTGAATAAATTCAAATGAAGTGGATGAAACTGGAACCTCTTATACAGAGCAAAGTAAGTCAGAAAGAAAAACACCAATACACAATACTAAGGCATATATATTGAATTTAGGAAGATGGAGATGATAACCGTATATGGGAGACAGAAAAAGAGACAGATTTACAGAACAGTATTTTGGACTCTGTGTGAGACGGGAGGGTGGGATGATGTGACAGGTTAGCATTGAAACATGTATATTATCATATGTGACAGGGATAGCCAGTCCATTATTGATGCATAAGACAGGTTGTTCAGAACTGGTTCACTGGGCTCACCCAGAGGGATTGGATTGGGAGGAAGATGTGAGGGGGAATCAGGATGGGGAATACATGTGCTCCTATGACTGATTCATGTCAATGTATGGCAAACACCACCACAATATTGTAAAGTACATACCCACCAATTAAAATAAATAAAATAAAATAAAATAAAATAAAATATAATCCTTTGCTAAAAAGGGCCTAATCAGTATTGACATTTTGACCTCCAAAACCGAGCTTCTTTTCCTTCTTTTCTTCCCTCCTTCCTCCCCCTTCTTTCTTTCATTTTCCTTTTGATTATACAACTGTTAAAGCTCTCTTTCCATTTATAGTTATGACAAAGTCATGGCTCTATTCTCCATGTTGTAAAATGCATTCCTGAGCTCATCTTCCACCTAACTATCATTGCATGCCTCCAAATACCCCACCTCTGTACTGCCTGCCCTCTTCCCCTCCCAGCTGGTAACCAGTAGATGCTTCTCTATATTTGTGCAGCTCCATTATTATCATATTCTCTCCTTTGCGGTATGTTTACATTCTGTAAGTGATATAATACATTATTTGTCAATCCCTGTCTGAGTTATTTTACTCAATATTCTACCTTCCATGTTGCTGCAAATGTCAAAGTTCCATTCTTTTGATGGGGAAGTTCCCTTGTATGCCTTTTGAACAAATGGCACTACCTCCCCCACACACGACACAGCTCCCCAGCTCAGTGTCCATCTCTGCACTTGCACAGAGAAACTCCAAGTCCTCTTCCACTTCTCCCATCGGAAGTGTGTCTTTCAAGCTCAGTCTGGAACCAGTTCTCCCCCCTTCTTTCTGTCAACCTAGACCTTCTGGTAACATCTCCAACTGCACAGAAGCCATCTCCCTCCCTCCTCACACTCTTTTCCCTTCCCTGCCCTCTCTGCCAGCCACTATCAGAGAACTCAGAGACAAATATAATTTCACATCAGCTTGATTTTATTTTATTTTCTTTATGAGTGTATGCAGTTGCTTTAATATTCAGCTGTATGCAGTTGCTTTAATATTAAGCATCTTTACTTTTAGCCAGTACGCAGCAACCAGAAGACCAAGCATTTCTGAGTTGTCTAGCCATGCCCCGAAGTCACTGGCTGTCCAGTGTCCAGCTGGAATGGCAAGGGTCTCCATGGTCTCTGGGACCTCCTCTGGTTGATTCTGATTAGCTGGAAATGCAGGGGTTTCCATGGTCTCTGGGAACTCCTCTGATTCATTCTGATTAGCTGGAATGGCCGGGGTCTACATGGTCTCTGGGACGTATTCTGGTTCCTTCAGATTACCTGGAGTGGCAGGGGTCTCCATGGCATCTGGGACCTCCTCTGGTTCCTTCTAATTAAGCTGTTCATTCGCCCTGGAAATCTGGCTACAGAGCTTTGAGCATCTAATTTTCTTAAGCTTTTTGTGGTGGGAATTTTCAGAGAAGTTTTCTTGGGCAGCTACACCGGAATGGGATTATTCACCCTCACGGTTACCCTGGCCACTTGGAGAAAACAAGACAGGGAGCAAGAATGACACTGGTTTAGGGAAGAGTGTGAAGACAGATGGGAACGATGGCTTCAGCAGAGGGGTGTGGGCAGAGAATGGTTATGTGCCAGGCAAGGACAGGGGAGTCTGTCTTTTGGATTGGGGTCGATGGGCAAGAGAAATTTGGCTGGGTTCAGTTCAATTTGACATTTTTTTCTGGACTTCAATTGATAGGAGGTCTTCATCTTCTCCTGGGTAACAGGAGGTGGGTGTTCCATAACTACTCTGGAGCCTTGTGGCTTCCCAGTCACCGCAGTCATTTGGAGGGCTCACAGTGGTTTTCTCAGAGCCCCTGAGCACCCCTATATAGGCCTGTCCCCATGGAGTCTCAACCTCATGCTTTATGAGGTCAGCAAGTATCTTCCCAAGCCAATGGTGGCCCTAGGTGAGATTTCACATCACAAAGCCCCATCCTGACATGTCTAGCGGAGGATGGGGAGCAATTCAGATGATTTGCTGGGAGATATGAGGCATTAGTAATGCCCTCAAGGGGCCTCAATCTCACCTGCCACACTCAACTCTACGTCAACTGTAAAAGGTCACACAGCAGGCAGAGTGTATTTCCTCCAAACTTTGCCCAACAGGAACACTCCTCGGGCATTCATTCTGTTCTCTCTCAGCTTTCACCGTTATCTAGCTTTTCATATCTTGCCTAAACTCCGTCTATGAAAACGAGGTTGTGTTTAAGTGTCTGTGGAAAAGAGAATCATTGCTCGTTCGTCCTGCAATATGGTCTTAATGCACCTTGAAGCCCATTGAATTCTGGGTCAGCTGACAGCATCCTTTCCATCCCTCCTCCTTGTCTCAATGTTCTCGGAGCTCTCCTCGGTTTCAAGTCTCCAGTCAGAAACCCTTGTCATGATGCTGTGAGAATGCAGTGAATACCCTTGCCCTTGCTCCACACAGAGCTGTCTAGTTTCAAGTCTCTGACTCAGGGTCACCTCACTAGGAGTACTACCCAGGCTTGGGTTTGAACAGGGTGATGGGAAGGGACAGAGAAATGCATGTTTCACGTTGTGCTAAGTGATTCCATGCAGGAAATACCCATCTGCGGCTGTTTTGTATTCCCAGCAAGGTGTGGAGCTTGCCCAGAGCTGTGTGAGCCTTGGGTGCAAAGGTCTTCTCAACACGTACCCTCACAAATCTCTCTTCTCATCTGTTTTCTTGCTGGAAGCTCCCTTGGAGTTTACCTCACAGCCAAAACCGAGGTTGAATTCATTTCCATGAGTAGCTGCCACAAGCTTCCAGCTTCTTGGATGAAACACTGATTCATCCTGTGCTGTGCATCTAGTTCCCATGGTCTCTCATTGAGCTGGTTGGCTCTGGAGGAAAGGGGAATGGATTGTGTGCTCCACCTCAGTCCTCGTTTTTCCAATTTACTTGTAGGGTCACCAAGTCTGAGGTGCACCCCTGGGCAAAGTTTGTTATTTAGTGGGTCTTCCTGGGTTTCCTGTGAAGTGTTCACATCCTGTTGTCCATTTGTTGCTTACTCACCCAGGTCCATCACACTGCTGAATATTTTAAGAGGTAGAAAAATCAAGCCGTAAACAAACCCAAAAGATGACTCTTAAAATTTTTAGAAGATTAAAACCTGATAGAAAAATGGGCAAGAGGAACGAGCCAACACTTTATAAAAAGGGGTGTATCACTGGCCTTCAAATTTATGAAGACATGTTTAAAGACATGAGCAGCCAATTCACAATAAGAGTATGGAACTAGTCCCGAACCATGTTAAGAACATATTAAATCTAACGAAGGTAAGAAATATCATACTAAAATTCCCTTGAAAACTGAAACTCAGGCAGAAGTGGTCTAGATTTCAGTAATTGCAGACAGAGATATTAGGATACTTGGAATAAATGTGTTTTGTGTGTTCTAAAAATAGGGAAAGTCATGGAATTCCTAAAGTAGACCCCATTTGATCTTACAGATATGAAAAACATAGTGTCAGATGAAGCCCATTTTAAGGGTTTCCTTATGGCTCAAAAAAAAAAAAAAAAAAAAAAAAAAAAAAAAAAAAAAAACACCTGCAATACTTGAGACCAGAATTCAATCCCAGGGTTGGGAAGATCCCCTGGAAAAGGGAATGGCACCCTGCTCCAGTATGTTTGCCTGGGGAATCCCCAAGGACAGAGGAGACTGGTGGGCTACAGTCCATGGGGTCAGAAATTGTTGGATTTGGCTGAACAATGAAGCAGAGCACAGCGCAGCACATTGGATGTTTGTGAAACAAATTACATATGGAGGTAAGAGGGACAAAAGGAAACAAGGAAATGAAAGGAAGGATAGAAAATCCTCTCTTGCTCGTGAGAACAGAGCAACCAGAGATGTCCCTCAGCAGGACAGCACCATACATGACCATCTGAGCACTCTCAACCAGTTTGGAAAAAACATCTCCAACTTTGGTCCCATTCATTCAACCAAACTCATGTGCAGGGCTTACCACTAACAGGCTAATAGTCATCATGGTTTCTCCTCATTCAAATCCTGATTCACCCAGAAGTGAAAAGGACACGTGTGCCCCAATGTGCATCACAGCACTGTTTACAATAACCAGGGCATGGAAGCAACCTAGATGTACATCAGCAGACAAATGGGTAAGAAAGCTGTGGTACATAGACACAATGGAATATTGCTCAGCCATTAACAACACATGTGAATAGATTCAAATGAGGTGGATGAAACTGGAGCCTATTATACAGAGTGAAGTAAGTCGGAAAGAAAAACACCAATACACAATACTAAGGCATATATATTGAATTTGGAAGATGGAGATGATAACCCTATATGGGAGACAGCAAAAGTGACACAAATTTACAGAACAGTCTTTTGGACTCTGTGGGAGATGGCAAGGGTGGGATGACCTGAGAGAATAGCATTGAAACATTTATATTGTCATATGTGAAAGGGATAGCCAGTCCATGTTCGATGCATAAGACAGGGTGCCCAGGACTGGTTCACTGGGCTGACCCAGAGGGACTGGATTGGGAGGAAGATGTGAGGGGGAATCAGCATGGGGAATACATGTACTCCCATGGCTGATTAATGTCAAAGTATGGCAAAAACCACCACAATATTTTACAGTAAGTGCCCCAAGTAAAATAAAATAAAATAAAATAAAAATAGAATCCTTTGATAAAAAGGACCTAATCAGTATTGACTTTTTGACCTCCGAAACACCCTTCTTGTTCTCTCTTGCTTCCCTGCTTTCTCCCAACTCTTTCTTTCCTTTTCTTTCTGATTATACAACTGTTACAGCTTGCTTTACATCTATAGTTGTGACAAAGTCCTGGCTCTATTCCTCATGTTGTACAATGCATCCCTGAGCTCATCGTCCACCTAAATATAACTGCATGCCTCCCACTCTCCCACCTCTGTATTGCCCCGCCCTCTTCCCCTACCCGCTGGTAACGAGTAGATGCTTCTCTATATTTGTGCACCTCTATTATTATCATATTCTCTACTTTGAGGTATGTTTATATTCTATAAGTGATATCATACAGAATTTGTAAATCTCTGTCTGAGTTATTTTACTCAATATTGTACCTTCCCTGTTGCTGCAAATGTCCATATTCCATTCTTTTGATGGGGCAGCTGCTTTGTATGCCTTTTTAAATAGTGGCACTGCCCCACCCCCCACACGACACAGCTCCCCAGCTAAGTGTCTATCTCTGCACTCACACAGAGAAACTCCAAGTACTCTTCCACTTCTCCCATGGGAAGTGTGTCTTTGAAGCTCAGTCTGGAACGAGTTCTTCCCCCTACATTGTGGCAAACTGGAACTTCTGGCCTCATCTCCGACTCCACAGAAGCCATCTCCCTCCCTCCTCACACACTTATCCCTTCACTGCCCTCTCTGCCCCCTACTGTCAGAGAAATCAGAGACAAATATAATTTCCTATCAGCTTGTTTTTATTTTATTTTCGTTTTTAGTGTATGCAGTTGCTTTAATATTCAGCATCCGTACTTTTTACCAGTACTCAGCGGCCAGACTAGCAAGCATTTCTGAGTTGTCTAGCCATGCCCCGAAGTCACTGGCTGCCCGCTAGTTCAGCTGGAATGGCAGGGGTCTCCATGGTCTCTGGGACCTCCTCTGGTTCATTCTGATTAGCTGGAATGGCAGGGTTCTCCATGATCTCTGGGACCACCTGTTGTTCATTCTGATTAGCTGGAAATTCAGGGGTCTCCATGGTCTGTGGGACCTCCTCTGATTCATTCTGATTAGCTGGAATGGGTGTGGTCTCCATGGTCTCTGGGACCTACTCTCATTCCTTCAGATTACCTGGAATGGCAGGGGTTTCCATGGTCTCTGGAACCTCCTCTGGTTCCTTATGATTCAGCTGTTCATTCGCCTTGGAACTCAGGCTACAGAGCTTTCAGCATCTGATTTTCTTAAACTTTTTTTTTGTGGTGGTAGTTTTCAGAGAAGTTTTCTTGGGCATCTTTGCCAGAATGGGATTATTTACCCTCACGGTTACCCTGGCCACCTGGAGAAATCAAGACATAGAACAAGAATGGCACTGGTTTAGGGAAGAGTGTGAAGACAAGTGGGCACGATGGTTTCAGAAGAAGTTTTGTGGGCAGAGAAGGGTTATGTGCCAGGCAAGGACAGGAGAGGTTGTCTTCTGGGGTGGGGTCAATAGGCAAGAGGAGTTTGGCTGGGTTCAGTTCACCTTGACATTTTTTTCTGGACCTCAATTGATAGGAGACCTTCATCTTCTCCTGGGTAATAGGAGGTGGGTGTTCCATAACTACTCTGGAGCCTTTTGGCTTCCCAGTAACCTCAGTCATTTGGAGGACTCACAGTGGTCTGCTCAGAGCCCCTGAGCACCCCTATATATACCCGTCCTAATGGAGACTCACCCTCATGCTTTATGAGGTCAGCAAGTATCTTCTCCAGCCAATGGTGGCCCTGGGTGAGCTTTGACATCACAAAGCCCCATCCTGACATGTCTAGCGGAGGAAGGGGAGCAATTCAGATGATTTGCTGGGAGAAATGAGGCAATACTAATGCCCTCAAGAGGCCTCGAAACTCAGCTGCCACCCTCAACTCTATGTCAACTCTGATGGGTCACACAGCAGGTAGAGTGCATCTCTTCCCAACCTTGCCCCACAGCCACACTCCTCAGGCATTCATTCTATTCTCTCTCAGCTTTCACCATTATCTAGCTTTTCATATCTGCCTAAACTCCCTCCATGACAACAAGGTTGTGTTTAAGTGTCTTTGGAAGTGAGAATCATTGCTCATTCGTCCTGCAATGGGGTCTTAATGCACCTTGAAGCCCATTGAATTCTGGGCCAGCCGACATAATCCTTTCCATCCCGCCTCCTTGTCTCCGTGTGCCTGGAGCTCGACTCCATTTTCTGGTCTCCAGTCGGAAACCATAGTCTTCAGGCTGTGAATAGACAGTGAATACACTCGCCTTTGATTCACAGGGAGCTGTCCCGTTTCAAATCTACGACTCAGGGTCACCTCACCAGGAGTACTACCCAGGCTTGGGTTTGAACAGGGTGATGCGGAAGGGGCAGAGAGATGCATGTTTCAGGTTTTGCTGAGGAATCCCATGCAACAAATGCCCACCTGTGGCTGGTTAGTATTCCCAGCAAGGGGTGGAGCTTGCCCAGAGCTGTGTGAGCCTTGTGTGCAAAGGTCTTCTCAACACGTTCCCTCACAAATCTCTTTTCTCCTCTTGTTTTCTTGCTGGAAACTCCCTTGGAGCTTACCTCAGAGCCAAAACCAAGGTGGAATTCATTTCCATGAGCAGCTGCCACAGGCTTCCAGCTTCCTGGATGAAGCACTGAGTCATCCTGTCCTGTGCATCTCGTTCCCATGGTCTCTCATTGAGCTGGTTGGCTCTGGAGGAAAGGGGAATGGTTTGTGTGCTCCTCCTCAGTCCTCGTTTTTCCAATTGACTCGTGGGGTCAACCAGCCTGAGGTGCACCCCTGGGGAGAGTTTGTTCGCTTAGTGGGTCTTCCTGGGTGTCCTGTGAAATGTTCACATCCTGTTATCCATTTGTTGCTTACTCACCCAGGGTCCATCCACTGCTGTATATTTTAAGAGGTAGAAAAATGCACGCCGTAAACAAACCCAAAAGGTGACTCTTAGAATTTTTAGAAGAACTTAAAACCTGATAGAAAAATGGGCAAGAGACACGAGCCAACAGTTTATAAGAAAGATGTATCACTGGCCTTTAAATTTAAGAAGACATGTTTAAAGACATGAGCAGACACTTCACAAGAAGAGTATGGAACCAGCCCCGAACCACGTTAAGAATCTATTTAATCTAACGGAGGTAAGAAAAATCATACTAAAGTTCTCTTAAGAACTGAAACTCAGGCCGAAGTCGCATACATCTTACTAATTGCAGACAGACACATTAAAATACTTGGAATACATATGTTTTGTGTGTTCTAAAAAAAAGGAGAGTCATGGAAATCCTAAAATAGACCCCATTTGATCTTACAGATATGAAAATCATAGTGTCAGATGAAGCCCATTTGAAGGGTTTCCTGATGGCTCAGATAGTAAACAAACAAACAAAAAAAACCCACCTGCAACATGTGAGACCAGGATTTAATCCCTGGGGTGGGAAGATGCGCTGGAGTGGGCAATGGCAGCCTGCTCCAGTATGATTGCCTGGACAATCCCCATGGACAGAGGAGCCTGCCGCGCTGCAGACCATGGGGTCACAAACTGTTGGACATGGCTGAACAATGAAGCACAGCACAGCGGAGCACATTGAATGTTTGTGAAAGAAATTAGGTAGGGAAGAAAGAGGGACAAAGGGAAACAAGGCAAATGAAAGGAAGGAAAGAAAATCCTCCATTGCTGGTGAGAACAGAGCAACCAGAAATATCCCACAGCAGGACAGCACCTCACATGTCCATCTGAGCATTAGCAGCCAGTCTGAAACAACCATCTCCAACTTTGGTCCCACTCCTTCAACCAAACTCAGGTGCAGGGTTTACCACTAACAGGCTAATAGTCATCATAGTTTCTTCTCATTCAAATCCTGACCCACCAAGAAGTGAAAAAGACCCTTGTGCCCCAATGTTCATCACAGCACTGTTTACAATAACCAGGGGATGGAGGCAACCTAGATGTACATCAGCAGACAAATGGCTAAGACAGCTGTGGTACATAGACACAGTGGAATATTGCTCAGCCATTAAAAAGAACACATGTGAATCCATTCTAATGAGGTTGATGACATTTGACCCTATTATACAGAGCGAAGTAAGTCAGAAAGAAAAACACCAGTACACAATACTAAGGCATATATATTGAATTTAGGAAGATGGAGATGATAACCCTATATGGGATACAGCAAAAGAGACACAGATTTTCAGGAAAGTATTTTGGACCCTGTGGGACACGGCGAGGGTGGGATGATCTGAGACAATAGCATTGAAACATGTATATTATCATATGTGAAAGGGATAGCCAGTCCATGTTCAATGCATAAGACTGGGTGCCCACGACTTATTTACAGGGCTGACCCAGAGGGACTGGATTGGGAAGAAGACGTGTGGGGGAATCAGGATGGGGATTACATGTACTCCCATGGCTGATTCATGTCAATGAATGGCAAAAACCACCACAATATTGTAAAGTAAATACCAACCAATTAAAATAAATAAAATAAAATAAAATACATTCTTTGATAAAAAGGGCCTAATCAGTATTGACATTTTGACTAACAATATTGCCCTTTTTTTCCTTCCTTTCTTCCCTCCTTCCTCCCCCCTCTTTCTTTCCTTTTCTTTCTGATTATACAACTGTTAAAGCTTACTTTCCATGTATAGGTATGACAAAGTCCTGGCTCTATTCCCCATGTTGTACAATGAATTCCTGAGCTCATCTTTCTCTAAAGATCACTGTGTCGCTCCCACTCCCCCAACTCTGTATTGCCCCTCCCTCTTCCCCTCCCCACTGGTAACCAGTATTTACTTCTCTAATTTGTGCACCTCCATTATTACCATATTCTCTACTTTGCGGTATGTTTACCTTCTATAATTGATATCATGCAGTATTCATCAATCTCTGTCTGAGGTATTTTACTCAATATTCTACTTTTCATGTTGCTGCAAATGTCAATATTCAATTCTTTTGATGGGGTAGCTCCTTTAATGCCTTTTGAACAAATGGCACTGCCCCTCCCCCCACACGACACTGTTCTCCAGCTAAGTGTCCATCTCTGCACTCACACAGAGAAACTCCAAGTCCTCTTCCTCTTCTCTCATGGGAAGTGTGTCTTTGAAGCTCAATCTGGAACCAGTTCTTCCCCCTACTTTCTGACCAACTGGACCTTTCGGTCCCATCTCTAACTCCACAGAAGCCATCCCCCTCCCTCCTCACACACTTATCCCTTCCCTGGCCTCTCTGCCACCCACTATCAGAGAACTCAGAGACAAACATAATTTCAAATCAGCTTGATTTTATTTTATTTTCCTTATTAGTGTATGCAGTTGCTATACTATTCAGCATCTGTACTGTTGGCTAGTACTCAGTGGTCAGACACCAAAGCATCTCTGAGGTTTCTAGACATTGCCCAAAATCACTGGCTGTCCACTGGTCCAGCTGGAATGGCAGGTGTCTCCATGGTTTCTGGGACCACCTCTGGTTCGTTCTATATAGCTGGAATAGCAGGGGTCTCCATGGTCCGTGGGACCTCCTCTGGTTCATTCTGATTATCGGGAATCGCAGGGGTCTCCATGGTATCTGTGACCTCCTTTGGTTCCTTCTGATTCAGCTGTTCATTTGCCCTGGAACTCTGGCTACGGAGCTTTGAGCATCTGATTTTCTTAAGCTTTTTCTTGTGGTGGGAGTTTTCAGAGAAGTTTTCTTGGGGAGATTTGCCAGAATGTGATTAATCACCCTCATGGTTACCCTGGCCACCTGGAGAAAACAAGACAGGGAGCAAGAATGGTACTGGTTTAGGGAAGAGTGTGAAGACAGATGGGAACAATGGCTTCAGGGGAAGGGGAGTGAGCAGAGAAGGGTTAGGTGCCAGGCAAGGACAGCGGAGTCAGTCTTCTGGAGTAGGGTCGATGGGCAAGAGGAGTTTGCCTGGGATCAGTTCACCTTGACATTTTTTTCTGGACTTCAATTGATAGGAGGTCTTCATTTCTCCTGCGTAACAGGAGGTGGGTGTTCCTTACTACTCTGGAGCATTGTGGCTTCCCAGTCACCTCAGTCATTTGGAGGACTCACAGTGGTCTGCTCAGAGCCCTTGAGCACCCCTATATATGCCCATTCCCATGGAGTCTCACCCTCATGCTTTATGAGGTAAGCAATTCTCTTCCCCAGCCAATGGTGGCCCTGGGTGAATTTTGACATCACAAAGCCCCATCCTGACATGTCTAGCGGAGGATGGGGAGGAATTCAGATGATTTGCTGGGAGAAATGTGGCATTAGTAATGCCCTAAGGAGGCCTCCAAACTCACCTGCCACCCTCACCTCTATGTCAACTCTGATGGGTCACACAGCAGGCAGAGTGCACATGCCCTAGCTGTGATTCCATTTCAGGCTTAGCCTAGATCTCGACCTTCAAGAGTATTTTCTTATCTACAAACTATATAGCCAGGAAAGCAGAGATGATAAAGCAATACTATTAAGGAGTAACTGGGAACTTTAATAAAAGACTGTGTCCCCACCCCACCTCCCATGGTGGCTACAGGATGGAGAGTGGTTGCAGCAGTCACTGGAATAGACAAACAAAAGTGGTGTTAGGCTGAAAAACACAATATGGGAAAGGAAACCCAAGAGTCGTCTAATTCTACATTTTTCCTGACTCAATGACAAGACAGTTAGCCTTCCCTTACCACTTTGCCAATAAAGCTGATGCCATTAAGTGACTACCCAGACTTGAAACAGCTCAAATCTACATGCAGTTCAACTTCCCTACATTATTCACTGAGGGATTCTTTTCCTGGGCCTGGGAAACACCCACAGAAGTTTGCACAAGTACCTGGCAGTGTGTTTTCAGTTTACAGCCCCAAACATGGGATGTGCCCTGATAGCTGCACAGAATTCTGCATGCAGCAGGCTTTGGTTGTTTGATGGAGCAGGCATGTCAGGACCGGAAAGCAACCCACCATATCAGGGGGAAAGGTGGCCAAAAGACTCAGACTATATGTCACATCCCACAACCATGGAAGAACTAACAGCTTGAGGGACCCACTGAGAGGCCTGCAGGTGGCCATAGTTGAAGCCCTTCGAAGAAAAGTGAGCTAGGAGAAATCACAGCAGTGTATCCAGAAGACTAGTGATTTCTTTGGTGATTTTCATCGGTAGTTTGTTGAGGCTTTCCCACAACTTACTGGCATGGATCCAGAGGCAGTTCAAAATCACGCACTAGTCCTATCTACATTTGTTTCAACCTAGAACAGATTATTACATAAAACTTAGCAGCAGCTGCTCAATTTGGGGGCATGCTAGAGAAAAAGGAAGGAGAAAAGGAGCAGTTAAACATCGCTGTGTTAGCCCCTTGGTTACACTTATTTTCTAAGGGAAGAACCCCTACTCTGGACATGTGAAGGGAGCCAAGTTAGGTGGGAAGACCATATGTCATTATTACATTATGAAAAGACACTGGAAGAGGGACTGGAGAGAGAGACTCCTGAGAATGCAGACCCTGCAGTAACAAGGGAATCAGGAAAGCCCAGGATGAAACCCTCAGCTAGGGAATAATAGGCAAAAGACTCAAAGTCAACAGATTGAGGGAATCTTGGAGGTGGAAACTGGTGAACCACAAGTTTCAATAACTTGTCCTGAGGCTAATCTATGCTTGTCTTTTCTGGTGAATATTCATGCTGCAGAAGACTCTTGAGAGCCCCTTGGTCTACAAGGAGATCAAACCAGCGAATCCTAAAGGAAATCATCCCTGAGTATTCACTGGAAGGACTGGTGATGAAGCTGAAGCTTCAAAGGCATGATGTGGACAGGATCAGGAGCAAGGTGGGCAAGATCAAGGGCAGGATGTGGGTGGGCTCAGAGGCAAAAGTGGGTGAATTTGGGGCAGGGTTTGTATGAGGAGCTGCCAGGGAAGCCCACTTGGGTGGGACTGGGAGAAAGTGTGGCCTGGGTTCAGGGTGAAACCACCCTTCTCTTCATCTTTAGCACCTCACTTTCAATCTCTCCCCAGAGCCACAAGGCTCTTCTGTGATGTTTACAACCCACAGAGTTAGAGGTACTATAAGCAACTCCCGGTGTTAGGCCCCGAGCACTCAATGGACCCCAAGGTGAGACTTTTCCTTCTCTATCTCATGACCTTCCATTTCCCCTCCCCTTTCTCCCTACCTGACCACCTTCTTCTTCTGGTTCTGTGCTCCTCAGTATAACCATCCCATTCCCCCTGTCTCCTTGCTTGCCCATCTACTTTCTTTTCCCAGACCCTGCCTGACATTCCACCCCAACCATCCCTGAAAGGCCACCCTCAATTCCTCTCTTCTGAATTTCTGACTTCCCTTCATTTTTTTTTATTCTTCCTGCCTCACTTCCCCAGTCACCTTCTCACCACTTCCCATCTCCAAAATCCCTTCTTCTTTGTTTGATCAGCCCTCATTCCTCCACACTCCTGACCCCATTCCTCACCTCCTCTATGTTTTACCAACTCCATTCATCTCCTGTGGTCCAGCTAGTAAAGAATCCGCCCGCAATGTGGGAGACCTGTGTTCAATCCCTGGTTTGGAAAGATCACCTGGAGAAGGTAAAGGCTACCTACTCCAGTATTCTGGCCTAGAAAATTCCATGGGTCCATGGGGTTGCAAAGAGTTGGACATGACTGGGAAACTGTCACTCACATTCATGTACTTCTCCCTGTCAGACTTCCCTGCCATCCTTCCTCTCCTTCCTGTTTGATCTCTTTCTACTCTTCCATCCATCCTACCTGATCACACCCTTTCCTACATCCCAGCTTAACTTCGTCCTCCATCCTCCATGCTTGATCATACCCTCTTTGCCCCCTAGTAATCACTGAATTCCTCTCTTCCTTCCTGCTAGGTCACGTCCCATCCCTCTCCTTCTGCCTGACTGCCCTCCAATCCCCCTCTTCCTCTCATTTTACCTCTCTGATCCCCCTCTAACCACCCCCATCCACACCTCATCATTCTTTCTGCCCAAGGTTGCAGATGATGAGGTGTGCAGTTGTCCACTAGTGCACAATGTCTTTGAGGTCATTGATGATTTCTGTCATCTCCCCAAATGCTTCTGCAATCTCCACTATTGCTGGGTGAAACTGAGGCGTGCTGAGGTGGACCTAGAGTGTGTTCGTGTGGTGGGTTACAAGGCTGAGTGTGGCTGAGGGGCAGCATGGGATCCTACAAGCCCCTTCTCACACTTACCCCCACAGTTGCATGAGCTCGTTGAGCAGGAGTACAAGGTGCACACAGCCATGATGAATCGGACAGGACTGCTGGCCCTGATGTTTCACCAAGCAACCCAGCATGATCCACTCACCACTGACCTACGCTCCAGCGTAGATAGCGGTCCTATGCTTGATACCTGTTGCAAGGGAGACACTACGAATTTCTCACACACCTGTTCCTCTAACCATGTCTTTCTCAGGGCATCTCAAAGTTTCTCCTTGCTTCTCTGTTCCCCATTTAGTATCCTGTCTCTATGCCTCCTTAAGGTGGACTGGTCTTTACAATTTCCCCATTTCTGTCCTTTCTCTTATCCCCTCTCTCTCTTTCCTGAATCTGGGCAGGGCCAAAGGATCTGCCATGTGCTCATCTCCCACTGGCCAGAGTTTTGTTTAGAAACTTGAGATTAGCAAGACATTTTGGTATCTCCTGGTGGCCCCCTAATCCAGTCTCTGTGCCCACAAACCCAATTCCAAACCTCCAGCAGTGGTGGGTGACAGTGCAGCTTTACTTGGGTGGCAGGCCCATTTGGAGTTGGCTGAGAAGTGCTCCACACTCAGCTCAGTTTGTCCTTTTCTGTCAAGGGAGAGGTGAGGTTACAAAGTGGGTACCAGTGACCCTGTTTCCCCCATCCCAGGCCATCAGGTCTGTCATTGTCACCAGTAAGGCTGCCTGTGGGGATTGGTATGCCGCAAATGAGAGTTCAACTACTCTTCCTGTTCTTTTTATATTCACTAGACCCTCAGAGATTTTTTTTTTTTTTTTTTAGTAATTTTCACTACTGTTTGTTTTTTTTTTTTTTTGCATAGACTCAGATATTTCACCTACATATTTCAGGATGTTGCTCTAGACTTACACCTCATATTCCACCATAACTAGTATATTAGTTATCTAATGCACTACCTTGGAGAAGGAAATGGTAACCCACTCTGGTCTTCTTGCCTGGAGATTCCATGGTCAGAGGAGCTTGCCAGGTTACAGTCCATGGAGTCACAAGAGTCGGGCATGACTTAGTGACTAAACCACCACCACCACCAATGTGCTACGTATCTGGTGCCATATCTCCTTTTTTTTTATTCCCAGTATTGTACTTTTTTCTTTAACTTGATCATATTTTCTAGGAGCTAATATATATAAATAATTATAAGATTAAATTTTAGTTTTATTTATACTCCCTACATTGATATTTATGTAAACTTTCATTTTGTTAATTGCCACCTTGATTTTTTTGTCTTGTGTTTCATTTTTTATGTTTGCTTCATTTTGTTCTTTCTTGAACGGAATTCCTAACATTATTAATTTTGTTTTCCAGTCTATTATAGTAGTAAAGGACTTGAGACTATACACTTTTTTCTAATGCAACTATATCTCATAAACTCTGGTCTGAAAAGTGTAAGTTCAGAACTGATTTCTCACTCTGATTTTACCTATTGAGGAATGTTTCTTAGTTTCTAATTGGTTAAGCAGTTTTGGCTATCTTTCCTTTCTATATTTGTAATTATGCTTTTACTGTGATCAGAGAATGTAGCTTGTTGAATCTGAACTCAAAATATTACTCAAGATTTTCTTTGTGGCGCAGATTACTCAACTGAGTTTTGTAAAACTTTCAAGGATATAAGAAAATATATTTTCTGTTAGGTTCAGATTACTCAGTAGGACTTTTCTATCTAGTTTGACAGTTACTGCTTCTTTACTCTGGCTTTTGTCTTTTTGTCTGCTCCAGCCATTATGTTATCAAAAGATAGAATAAATGATGTAATATTTTAAAACAAATTTCTCTTTGTAGTTGTGCTTTTGGCAGGTAGAGGTGGGAAATCCTAAAGTAGGCATCTTAGGCTATTTTGCACAGTGCCACTATGTGTTTTCTTTGTTTTGCTTGTTTAGTCCTTTGGACCTTGAATTTACTTTGCCAAGTACATCATCACTGCTTCTTTTATTTTTCAGCCACTAACCTTGTGTGTGGGTTCCCAGGTGAATCGGTGGTAAAGAATCCACCTGCAATTCAGGAGAGATGGGTTCGATCCCTGGATTGGGAAGATCCCCTGGAGTAGGAAATGGCACTCCATGCCAGTATTCTTGCCTGAAAAATTCCATGGACAGAAGAGCCTGGGGGCTATGGTCCAGGACTTGCAAAGAGTCAGACACGATTGAGCAACTGAGCATGCACAACCTTGTGTATCATTGCCTAAACCTTTTTTGTATTTTTCTTATTGATTAAGATATACTTCTTTTCAACTACATATATGTTTTGCTCTCATTGCACACTTGTGTCTTCGAATTTAGTCCATTTAAATATATATAAATATGATAATCTTGTCCTTTGTATTCTAGTCTCCTTATTATCAATTTAATGTTTCCTAAATGCAAATTGTTTCTTTTCTTCTTCCTAATACTTTGATGCTTCTGTTCATTTTTGCCCCTCCCCCTTACCTCATTAATGCTTTTTATGTTTACTAACTGTACAATTATATATTGTGTCACTTTTAACAGGCATGATTTATGTTTTCTCTATTTTTTGATCAGAATATAACTAACCTTTCTTGGTAGACAGATATATTTATCACCCATATTTGCCTCAGGATGATGAACAGTATTATTTTTGTGTTTTTCTAGAAATATTAAAGCTGCTCTTTTGAAGACTGTATTTTTCTTAGGTTAAGTCAATTCTGCTTCAAGAGAACTTACTTAGTGTTTGTATTCAAAGTTCCCAATTACTTTCTTTATGGATCATAATTTAAGTCTAGCTATATGAATGTGCAATTGCAGGTCTATGTTTTACTACAACAGTTATTGCTAACCATTGTTTTGCTCTCTTATTTTGAGATCTATCATCTCATTCACTGTTCGTTAGTTTAGAATACTTCCTTAGGTGTTTTCATCAAACAGAGTAAACTGGTGGAATAGTCTTCAGATTATTTAATGTCTGAACCTGTTGTTCTTTTGCTCTAAGGAGTGTTTCCTTGGGAGTGGGTATAGGATCTCTGCCTTAGAGTCCTTCTTTTTAACTACATTTTTATTTTTGTATTGGAATATAGCATATTAACAATGTTGTGATAGTTTCAGGTGGAAAACAAAGGGACTCAGCCATACATATATATGTATCCAAGAGTCCTTCTGTATTGATGGCCTATGAGAAGTGGCTTCTAAGATGGCTCCCAATGATCCCAGACTCCTGGTATTGAAGGCTTTGTGTAATTCCCTCCATTTGTGTGACTCACTTCTAAGCAGTAGCATACCTTTAACATTGAGGAGATGCCACCTTTGTGATTAGCTTACAAGAGGTTTAGCTTCTGTCTTGCTAACAGGCTCTCTTCCTTGTGGACTCAGTGGACCAACTTGCCATGTTGGGGAAACCTATATAGCAGGGAACTCAGGATGGCCTTTGACAGATAGTATGAAACTGAGGCTCTCAGTCCAACAGCCCAAATGAACTGGATCTTGCAAACAACCACATAAATGAGCTTGGAAGAACATCCTTCCCCAGGTGAGCCTTCGGATGAGGCCCCAAGCCTAGCTGAGAGCTTGAATGCAGCCACATGAGAGACCCTGAAACAGAGGATCAAGCTACACTGTGCCTAGGATTTTGACCCACATAAACTATGAGATAATCAGTGTGTGTTGTTTTAGACAATTAAGCTTATGGGAATGTGGAGACAGATAGGGACTGGAGGGTCAGTGATTTTGTGAAAGATAACATGTTGGTTTCTGAAATGAAAACCATAGCATCCATCAGGAAAGTCCAGTGTTTGGCTGCTCCATGAGTCCATTTTAGAAACTATATGGGTCATTAATTGGCAGTCTGGAAAGATGGACAATTGGAAACCTGCATGGGATGTGGCACTGCTGTACTTGTGTTGGTTATTATTCAATGTTGTCACAGCCATCACTGTGGATTAATAATATGAGGAGCCTGGCCATGCTAGTGATTAGGGGACTTTGAAGTGTCCTCTGGAAATCCCTGTAGTCCATCCATGGGTGGATTCTGCTGGTCAGTGATTTATTGGCAGCGAGAGGAATCAGGGGTATAGTGCCAGGGATGTGAGGTGTGCAGAGATCAATTTTTTTGAGTTGGTCAGTCACTGGGGGACTTGGTGCACACCTGGATTCCAGTGTCTAAGAAAGGAGGGAGGATGAGTTTGAGTTTTTGCCTCTGTCAGAAGAGGGAAATTTAGGCAGGTTACTGTGGATGTGCACTGAAATATGCAGAAGCTCATTTTATGCCCACAAGATGTCCTCTTTCAGCCTGAGCATTTTGAAGATGATGGATAATAGGAATATTGTTTATTGGGAGCCAACCCAGTATGGGGTTCAGAATCACAGACTGACGTTGGAGTCAGCTGATCTTGGCTTCAGTATTTCCTGGTCTTTCTACTTGCTAGTAGTGGACCTTAGGATAACGGACTTAGCCTCACTGTGCTTCAACAGCTTCTGCTGCCAAATGGTTCTAATGATAATCATTGTCATGTAGCTGGCAAGGTTACAGTGAAAATTAAATGAGGATCCTGTTATTGATCAGCAGGGCCTCAGGGCAGGGCAAGTGTGTCACAGGAGGGGCAGATTCCAGACTTGTTGCCCCTGAGATGAATCACCATCCCACTGCTGAGCGTGAGTACCACGTAGCTGGTGTCCCACATCCAGAGCCCTGCCTATTTCAGTGAAAAAGGTGATGTAGTTGATGGAGGAATGGTGGGATGAAGGATGAGCCCCATAGCTTGGGAGAGGGGGAGGTCCAGGGTGTCTGCAGGCAGCAATGTCCAGGTAGGGGTGACCACCAGCCCCAGCCTGGGAGATATTGCCCCCTGATGTCCAGTACTCCCCCTGGCTCTGTGCAAATGCTCAGCTGATCACCACCAGATCTTCCGTTTTCCTGATCCTTGGGGATTTGCTAATTTTCCCTCTACCCTGATCTAGGGCAAAAACTGCCCCCCCTTTTTTGGAACTTAGAGGATGGCCAGGTCGTAGGGTGTGCACAGTCTCTAGGGCCCTTCTAGTTCTTCCTCCTCTTCTCAAAGATGAATAAAGTGGCCTGAGAAGGTACATGAGTTGGCCAGGTTCCTGGGGTTGTGACAGTAATGGACTGGAGCCAGGTCTCCTGACTGTGTGTTCCACCCTCCCCACACTCCAGCCAAGACCAGCTTTCCCACTAAAAGTTCCCCTTGAAATTTTGCAAACAGAGGAGGATGAGGGAGCCAGACCCTGCCCCACAGCTCCCTTCTTCTGAGAGTCCTGAGTTTGCTGTCAATTCCGGGGACCGACTGGTTGTCACAGGGGCTCAGTAAGACACTATATATTATAAAACTGCCTTACATAGTTTTGTTTATTATATGGATTTGAAATAGTTAAATGTATTTTATATTATTATATAAATTCATATATGCATATCAATATGTAAAAAAGTATATTTATATATATGATTATATAAAAATAGCTTTATTTTTGGAATAGGAAGTCACACAGTCTAACTAGAAAGAAGAAAATTAAAGTGACCTCTAACTCTACTATCACCTAACTATCAATTCTATTAACATTTTGATGTTAATGGTTTCAGACATTTTTTTCTGGGTATGTGCATGTGTGCCTGTTCATGAGTGTTTAATATGTCATTAATATATGCACACTTAGTTGATATGAAAACTAGAATTGCTTGTTTACCTTCATTTTTTGCTCTTTACACTAACTTAAACATTTCTCCATGTTGGCAAATTTTTTTGCATACAGTTTTAGCAGTTGCATAATATTGAGTTTTCACATGTATCATCAATTTTATAACCAATATACTGTTAATATAGGAATCATTTTAGGAATCAATGAACTAAAATAGACTGAAATGGGTGAATTTAACTCAGATGACCATTATATCTAACACTGTGGGCAAGAATTCCTTAGAAGAAATGGAGTAGCCCTCATAGTCAAAAAAAGAGTCTGATATGCAGTAAGTGAATGAAGTCTCAAAAATGACAGAATAATCTCTGTTCATTTCAAGGCAAACCAGTCAGTATCAGAGTAATCCAAGTCTGTGCCCCAACCAGTAATGCTGAAGAGGCTGAAGTAGAATAGTTCTATGAAGACCTACAAGACCTTCTAGAACTAACACCCAAGAAAGATGTCCTTTTCATTATAGGGGACTGGAATGCAAAAGCAGGAAGTCAGGAGATACCTGGAGAAACAGGCAAATTTGGCCTTGAAGAAGAAAACAAAGCAGGGCAAATGCTAACAGTTTTGCCAAGAAAACGCACTGCTCATAGCAAACACACTCTTCCAACAACACAAGAGAAGACTCTACACATGGACATCACCAGATGGTCAATACCAAAAGCAGATTGATTATATTCTTTGCAGCCAAAGATGGAGAAGCTCTATATGGTCAGCAAAAACAAGATCAGGAGCTGACTGTGCCTCAGATCATAAACTCCTTCTTGCCAAATTCAGACTTACACTGAAGAAAGTAGGGAAAACCAATAGACCATTCAGGTTCGACCTAAATCAAATCCCTTACAATTATACAGTGGAAGAGACAGATAGATTCAAGGGATTAGATCTGATAGAGTGTCTGAAGAACTATGGACAGAGCTTCGTGACATTGTACATGAGGCACTGGTCAAGACCATGCCCAAGAAAAAGAAATGCCAAAAGGCAAAATGGTAGTCTGAGGAGGCCTTACACATAGCTGAGGAAAGAAAAGAAGCTAAAGGCAAAGGAGAAAAGGAAAGATATACCCACTAGAATTCAGAGTTCCAAAGAATAGCAAGGAGAGATAAGAAAGCCTTCCTCAGTGATCAATGCAAAGAAGTAGAGGAAAACAATAGAATGGGAACGACTAGAGATCTCTTCAAGAAAATTAGAAATACCAAGGGAACATTTCATGCAAAGATGGGCACAATAAAGGACAGAAATGGTATGGACCTAACAGAAGCAGAAGCTATTAAGAAGAGGTGGCAAGAATACACAGAAGAACTATACAAAAAAGATCTTCATGACCCAGATAACCACGATGGTATGATCACTCACCTACAGCCAGACATCCTGGAATGTGAAGTCAAGTGGGCCTTAGGAAGCATCACTATGAACAAAGCTGTGAGGCGAGCCGAAGTAACGAACACTGACTGCTGTTTGCCAATTAGGACCAATTAGCTTTCACTTAATACTGACCGCTGTTTGCCAATTAGGAAATTAGCAACGGGGCGGAAACCCCCAGGAAAGTCCCGCGCGCGCAAAAGTTTTGACCCATGAAATTGCTTTGCAAACGTGTAACCAATCCGATTCTCACCCTATAAATTTGTGTAACAGCTTGGGCTTGGGGCTCTCTGACCCGCACCACTGCGTTGGTTGCAGCAGAAAGCCCTGGCTCGAGTCAGTAATAAACGTCCCTTCTTGAGAGTTGCATTGTCTTGGAGGCCTTCTCTATTCCCGCTCGGGGATTTGGACATCAGGCATAACATTTGGGGGCCTGTCCGGGATCCCTTTACCGGGGGAAGAGAACACTTCCAGGACAGAGGGGAAGGATAGATAATAGCACCGGTGCTCAGGAAAACTCAGGGGGCCCAAAAACCCAGCGCTGTGTTGTCAGCTGTCCGTGTGTTTGTCTTTGGCTCTCCGTGTTTGTGTGTGTGCCGGCATTGTCTCAGGCAGGACAGGAAAAGTCCAGTGTAAATCCGGGGCCCTGCTGTGAAGCAGGAAGGTATCTGGCGCAGGAAGTCCAGTGTAAATCTGGGGCCCTGCTGTGAAGGAGAGAACAGACGATACAGGATTTACTGAAAGCAGCTGAAAAGGTATTTAATAATAGGGAGACCCCAGAAGAAAGGGAAGAACGAATTCAATGGGAGGAAAGGGAATTAACTGAGAAGATCAGGAAGGAAGATAGAGAATATAGATTGAGGGAAAACCGGAAGAACCAGAGGGAGCTAGCCCAGATTATTTTTGCAGGGATAAAAGCTGGAACAGAATTGAGGGAACCTCAAGACCCCTGGACAGGAGAAAAACAGAAACCAAAAAGGCAGGCCCTAAAGAAAGATCAGTGCGCCTACTGCAGAGAACAGGGGCACTGGAAAAATGAGTGCCCTAAGAGGGACCTGAGGAGAGGTACGACCCAGAGAGAGAAAATCTGCCCTAGAACTCGAGTTCTATATGCGGGGAAAGACAGTGACTAGGGGAGTCAAGACTCGGCACCCCTCCCCGAGTCCTGGGTATATGAAGTATAATTGCGGTCATGAGGAACTGGAAAATTCTGCTGAAGATTACATGTTAGATCTGAGGTGTGGGGACCCTGAAAATCTAGAATGTTTTCCTATTAGCCTGTCAAATGTAGGCTTTGTACCTCTCTATGGTGGAGATCAGACTCAGAAAGTTACTTGCCACCCAGAGGTCCTTCTGCTACACAAATAGCCCGGCAAGAGGTCACCTGTTTGGGGTATAAGATCAGGCAGGGGCAAAGGTGGCTAACCCAGGCCATGAAGGAAACAATATTGCAGATACCAGAGCCCAAGACCCCCCGCCAGGTGAGAGTTTCTGGGGACTGTTGGATATTGCAGACTGTGGATCATGGGGTTTGCTGAGAAGGCCCGGCCCTTGTATGAGGGAAGTAAAGAGACCCCAAACTGGACTTGGACTGAGCCAATGAAACAGGCTTTCCAGACACTCAGACAGGCCCTACTAGAAGCCCCAGCCCTTGCCCTGCCTAACCCAAATAAGCCATTCCAGCTTTTTGTAGCTCCATGATTGCAGCGAGATACTGGCTGAGGCCCTGGCGGCACGAAAAGACTTAACTGATGTACCCCTAGACAACAGTGAGCTAGTATGGTTCACCGATGGGAGCAGCTATGTAAAAGATGGACAAAGGAAAGCTGGAGCAGCCACGGTAGAAGAGTACAGTTGTGAATATGGCTCCGTGAAGTTTTATGCACTGTGTGGCTTTGGTGGGGTCTTAAGTTGTGGTCCATATGCAGGTGGACCCACAGAAGTCTTAATGGATTTTCAGTTACACTCAAAGAGGATGGTTTCCGTGGTTTGGCCAAAGGATGGGCCCCGACCCTCATTGCCTACTCCCTGCAGGGGCTCTGCAAGTTTGGCTTTTATGAAGTACACCATGATGAAGTTTGCCTGCTTTGAACGTACTGTTGCTGATTCCATGGTGTCTGTGTTGAATAAAGAGAAGGGTAGCAGTGCCTCTCAGGTCCTCAAGAGACTTGGATTTAGAGGTGTATGGAAGGGACTCTTTGCCCGTATCATCATGATCGGCACTCTGACTGCACTACAGTGGTTTATCTATGATTTTGTGAAGGTCTACTTCAGGCTCCCTTGCCCTCCTCCCCCTGAGATGCCAGAGGCTCTGAAGAAGAAACTTGGGTACACTCAGTAGATAAATGAAAGCAAATATGGACTGAATCTGCGTGTTGTTCAGTGTTTGAGGAAAATGCAACTGGACGAGAGATAATCCAGGCTTGCAAAGCGTGCCAGCTGATGAGGACAGGGAAAAAGCAGCACACGGGAACGAGGTACTGAGGGGAAGAGCCAGGGCAACACTGGGACATAGATTTCATTGAGGCAAGGCCAGGCAAGTACGGGTATCGCTATATGTTGGTTCTGGTAGATACCTTCTCGGGGTGAGTGGAAGCCTTCCCTGCTAAGGGAGAGCTTAGAGGAAATACTGCCTAGGTACGGGCTGCCAGTGACTATGGGCTCTGATAACAGACCTGCCTTTGTGAGTCAGATTGTACAAGGGCTGGCCCAAGCTCTGGGGATGAAATGGAAATTACATTGTGAATGTAATCCCCAGAGCTCAGGACAGGTTGAGAGAATGAATCGGACCCTAAAAGAAACTTTGACAAAGTTGGCAATAGAGACTGGCGGGGACTGGGTGACCCTCCTTCCCTTCGCTCTCTTTCTGGCGCGTAACACCCCTTATAAGCTGAATCTTACCCCTTTTGAGATTCTGTATGGAAGACCCCCTCCTGTGTGTATTAGAACCTAGATGGAAAGGCCCTTATGTTGTTCTCCTTACCACTCCTACTGCTGTCAAGGTCAACGAGATTGGACCCTGGGTTCACTGTAATCACGTGCAGCAAGCCACACCAGAAGAACAAGAAAAAGCCCAACAGAATGGAAGACGCAGCGACGGGCAGACTCATGAGCTGCTCAACGAGACCTCAGGAATCCACCCTCCGAACACCTTGTGGCCAGACCTTTACTTTGACCTAAGGGGAAGGACCCCAGGGGAAATACCCACAATTCGGGCCATGGGGAGCCGTGGGGACCGGGAGAAAACTTGGCCAAGAGGGGTTCTTCACGTGCCCGGGCAAGTCTGTGGTGGCATGTAAAGCTATTATTGCAGGAGCTGGAGCTGGGTAACCTCTTGTGATGGGCCCCGGGAAATGGGACATAGGAAACAGATTTGGTAGCCCCGAGTGTGGCTCAATTCCCAGGGCCAAGTACCTCAGATACAGGTGCAATTTAACCAAGCTTCACTGTCTCTGCAAGGCCAAGGACTTTCCTCCCTACGAGCTGCTGTAGATGCAATCAGTCACTTAGAGAAGTCTTTGACTTCCTTGTCTGAGGTGGTCTTGCAGAATAAGAGAGGATTAGACTTGATTTTTCTTCAAAAGGGTAGGGTCTGCGAGATTCTGGGGAAAGAATGTTGTTTCTATGCAGACCATACAAGAGTGGTAAGAGAATCTATGGCAAAAGTGAGAGAGGGACTGGCACAACGAAAGAGAGAACGGGAAGCCCAGCAGAGATGGCTTGAGTCTTGGTTTCAACACTCCCCCTGGCTGACTACCTTAATTTCCACACTCCTGGGTCCACTTATAGTGTCAGTGGCCCAAGATGGAAAGGAGGAAGATTCCTCTACTTGAACAACAGACACGGGGGAATGTGAGGCGAGCAGAAGTAACGAACAATGACTGCTGTTTGCCAATTAGGACCAATTAGCTTTCACTTAATACTGACCGCTGTTTGCCAATTAGGAAATTAGGAACGGGGCGGAAACCCCCAGGAAAGTCCCGCGCGCGCAAAAGTTTTGACCCATGAAACTGCTTTGCAAACGTGTAACCAATCCACTTCTCACCCCATAAATTTGTGTAACAGCTTGGGCTCGGGGCTCTCTGACCTGCACCACTGCGTTGGTTGCGGCAGAAAGCACTGGCTCGAGTCAGTAATAAACTTCCCTTCTTGCGAGTTGCATTGTCTTGGAGGCCTTCTATATTCCCACTCAGGGATTTGGACATCGGGCATAACAAAGCTAGGGGAGGTGATGGAATTCTAGTTGAACTATTTCAAATCCTGAAAGATGACGCTGTGAAAGTGCTGCACTCAAAAGCCAGCAAATTTGGAAACCTCGGCAGTGGCCACAGGACTGGAAAAGGTCAGTTTTCATTCCAATCCCAAAGAAAGGCAATGCCAAAGTGTCAGGAAGCATTTAACAAGAGGCTTCCTGTGTGCTGTTTTGGATCTGTCAGGAACTCTCTGGCTCTTATTGATTCCTGAATATTCAGGAATTAAGAGGAGAGGCACACCTTTCCCGGGGCTGAGGAATCTAGGCATTTCTCTTTACAGTGATAAGTACCCTCTTACTTCTTATGAAAAGGTGATCGTTTGCAACTCTCCCTTTGATAAGGATCATCTTATTTTTTGTAAGTCTGGAATTTTAATCTTTATCGTTGCTGAGAATAACCACCTTATAAGACAGTATATATGCCCACGCCATGTTGATTAAAACACCTTTGCTCCATCAGAGCTTTGGTCCCCACGTCTTTCTTTCTATCTTTCTATTCTTCCTGTCTTTCTCTCTCTCTCTCCCTCTATTTCTGGCTAATTCCTTGGAGCACAGAGGCCTGCTGAGCTCACTTTCTCGCCCTGGCTTCTAAGACCCTCTCGAGAAGGCGTACTGTGCCTTCACCCACTGGAGAGGGCGCACGGTGCCTACGTGCAGCAGCGCGAGCCCTAAGAACAGGACTCTATTGGCTTTCCGCGTAAACCAGGGGATATCAGCCTCTTTCTCTCTCTAATTCTCCAGACCACCAGGTTCCGGTCATTAAAGGACCAACAAGGGCTATCAGCCTCTTTCTCTCTCTTACTTTCTTATCGTCGACTGCGGACCACCAGGTTCCGGTCCATTAAAGGACCAACACCAAAGAATGTGCAAACCACTGCACAATTGCACTCATCTCACACGCTACCAAAGTAATGCTCAAAATCTCAAAGCCAGGCTTCAATTGCACGTGAACCATGAACTTCCAGATGTTCAAGCTGGATTTAGAAAAGGCAGACCAACAAGAGATCAAATTGCAACATCCGTTGGATCATAGCAAAAGCAAGAGTGTTCCAGAAAAATATCTACTTCCGCTTTATTGACTATGCTAAAGCCTTTGACTGTGTGGATCACAACTCATGGAAAATTCTTCAAGAGATGTGAATAGCAGACCCCTGGCCTGCTTCCTGGGAAATCTGTATGCAGGTCGAGAAGCAACAGTTAGAACTAGACATGGAAGAAAAGACTGGTTCCAAATTGGGAAAGGAGTACGTCAAAACTGTATACTGTCACCCTGCTTATTTAACTTCTATGCAGACTACATCATGGGAAATGCCAAGCTTGATGAAGCACAAACTGGAATCAAGATTGCCGGAAGAAATATCAATAACGTCAGATGCGCATATTAGACCACCCTTAAGGCAGAAACCAAAGAGAAACTAGAGAGCCTCTTGATGAAAGTGGAGAAGGAGAGTGAAAAAGCTGGCTTAAAACTCACCATCCAAAGAATGAAGTTCATGGCATCCTGTCCCATCTCTTCATGGCAAATAGATGGGGAAACAATGGAAACAGTGAGAGACTTTATTTCTTGGGCTCCAAAATCACTGCAGATGGTGACTGAAGCCATAAAATTCAAAGACGCTTGCTCTTTCGAAGAAAAGTTATGACAATCCAAGACAGCATACTAAAAATCAGAGACATTACTTTGCCCACAAAGGTCCATCTAGTCAAAGCTATGGCTTTTCCAGTAGTCATGTATGGATGTGAGAGTTGGACCATAAAGAGAGCTGAGGGGCAGAGACTTGATGCCTTTGAACTGTGGTGTTGAAGAAGACTCTTGATAGTTCCTTGGACTGCCAGGAGATCCAACCAGTCCATCCTAAAGGAAATGAATCCCGAATATTCATTGGAAGGACTGATGGAGCAGCTGAAGCTCCAATACATTGGCCACCTGATGTGAATAACTGACTCATTAGAAAAGACCCTGTTGCTGGGAAAGGTTGAAGGCTGTAGGAGAAGGGGACAAGAGAGGATGAGGTGGTTGGATGGCATCACCAACTAGATGGACGTGAATTTTAGCAAGCTCCCGGAGTGGGTGATGGACAGGGAAGCCTGGTGTGCTGCAGTCCATGGGGTAACAAAAGTTGGACAGGACTGAGCAAATCAACTGTACTGATACTGTTAGTAAACATGTGTGAAGGATAGTCTTGGTTTTGACAATTAATACCATTGTAGTTACATTTCTGCATCTAAATCTTTGTGCATCTACATGACTGATTTCTAGAAATTGAAGTCTTGGGTCAGGGTGTAAGGACAGATATTTAATGACTTAGGAGGGGATAGTTGGTACACTTGGTCCTGGTGAGAAACCTGCCTCTTCTAAGTTTCACACAATCACATCAGTTACAGATACACAGCTTGTGGCCATAGAAATGTGGTGCTCCTTGGGTCTCCCACAGGGTGCGACCCCCAGCTGAAGTGTGGGTGTTTTCAGGCCGGTGGATCTGATCTCTACAACTCAGAGATCTCTGATCTCTGACTTCACAGACCAAGCTCCTTCCCAATAAAAGCAGGAAATAACCAAGTTTTTAACGAGTTGTCATTAATTCATGTATTTGGTTTTTTGCATCCATTGCTTTCCCAGTGTCTTTAGGGGGCCTTTAAGAATCCCTGAAGCAAAATGTCCAGGTATGACTCTATAAATTGAGGTCAGAGGAGATATAGAGAGAATGAACAAAGTCAGCACCAGGATCTATTTTGACTGTAGATATTTGTGCCTGATAGTCCTGCAGAGTAAAGAAAATTGAGCTATAAGTCTCTTTCTTACCTTCCTATTAGATGCAGCTGGAAAAGAAATGCAGTAATTTGCGAGATTTACATTGGTCACAGGTACAAAATATGCCAATTTTTCCAGGATATATGTTTCCTGATAACTGAATTTCAAAAACATGTTTGACCTCCTTATGGAGTGTAGCCGAGTTAACCTTATCCTTTACCATCTAAATCAGGACACTTTAGAATGGGAAAGGGGCATCATTAGTAACTGGTGGGGAACTTCCTTCCTGGCGGTCCAGTAGTTAGGACTCTGTGGGCTCACTGCTGAGGATCTGGGTTCAATCCCTGGTCAGGGAACCAAGACCTCACAAGCTGTGCAATGCAGCCATTAATAATAGTAATAATGGTTATACCAAACAACAGGTGTAAACTGGACAAGGGGTCGGCCTAATGAAAAAGACAGAGTGTTATCGACAGTAATCTTGCTGAAAGTGTATTATAGTAAGATCTGCCACAGCCGTCTTCTAGACAATGGTTCTCACATATATACGTATCTCACATATTCTCTATCCATTCATTTGTCTATGTAGCCCTCATTTATACTAAAGAACAACTATTACTGCATGAACACTGAATTTCAGAAATCTCAATTATATCTTCTCCTACAAAATGTTATTTTATATTAGGAATTTAGTAACAGGCATGCTATGTTTTATACTAGGATTAAAACTCATTAACGACTTTGCAGGTGGCTCAGTGGATAAGAATCCACTTGCCGACACAGGGGACACAGTGGACATTGGTTTGATTCCTGGTGTAGAAAGGTTCCTGGAGTAGGAGTAGGGGGGGGTGTTTGGATCTGTGTATAGAGATCTGTGATATTTATCGTGCCACAGTGGTACCCTCAGTTTATTGCATGGGAGCAAGACAGAGAAATTATCTTCTAAGACATACAGGTATGGGAGAGAGTGGAAATTTAGGATGGAACAGTCCCCCTTCTGAGATGTACCACTGGATGATTTGAGGAATGGGGAAGTCAGAGAGTTTCATAAGCTACCAATGATAAGATAGCATTAGAGATGAAAGGGGAGTTGTCAGAGTGGTCATGAGAGAGTTCAGGGTATTTCACATTCAGTACATACAGAGGGTTTCATTCCAGTAAGAACAGTCAGGTGTCCAATGAGGTGTGACTTCTGGGTAAAGATTTTCCCACAGTCACTGCATTCATAAGGCTTTTCACCAGTATGAATTCTCTGATATGTAATCAAGACTGACTTTTAAGTGAAGGCCTCTCCAGATTCAGTTTAAACATAAGCTCTTTCTGCAGTCCGAGTCTCCTGGTGGATAAGGAGATTTGATCTTCTGGTGAAGACCTTCCCACATCTTGTGCAGGTAAGAGTTTTTACCCTGTATGAGTTTTTCTATGCTCATGCATTTGATTTGGAAGGGCAAGATGTCCCATAGTCACTGCATTCACATGGCTTCCCTCCACTATGAATTTTTTGATGTGCAACCAAGTGGGTCTTCTGGAAAAAAGCCTGCCTACATTCAGTGCATATGCAGGGTTTCACTCCTGTATGAATTCTCTGATGCAACCTCACTATGGACTGATGAGTGAAACTCTCATCACATTCATTGCATTCATAGGGCTTTCCCACAGAATCAGCTAGACAAAGAGGTGTGGCTTCTGAGTGAAGCCCTTTCCACATTCACTGCATACATAGGCTACCTTCCCAGGAAGAAATTTTCAATGAGGCATGTGTTCTTATTTCTGGCTGAGGGCTTTCCCACACTGATTAGGTTCACAGAATTTCTCATTTAGATGAGAATTAACAAAGAAAAAGGAATCAGTAAATTTTGACTACACCCAATGATCGTCTCAAGGTTTTTCTTATGTTACTTCTACTAGGACGTGTAAGTTTAACCTATACTTCAAGCAATTTCCAAATGAATCACCTTTAAGGGGTTGTTCTTATGAACTAACTATGGGCACATATCAGTTATGTTTCCAGTGTACTTACATTCACAGTCTCTATACTTATTCAATGTGTTCTTATTGATGAAAGTAACATGACACAAAGGTCTCTTTTGGTTTTCCTCATATTTATCTGGTCATATCATATTGTCACAGTTTTTAGTTAAAAAGAATAATCATTTTAATTAAAAAGAAACAATGAATAATGCCTCTTGAACTCATCCAGTTTCTCATTGTGAAATGAAGCTTTTACGGTAATCTACTGTATGGTTTCAATCTCAGGTTTCTCTCTTAAAAGGAGAAAAAGAAGGCAAAATTCAAACTTAGAACAGTTAGCTACATATAGAGAAGCTACATGCAACCGATCCAGGTTGGACACAGGGAAAGCAGATGATGATGATGATGATGATGATGATAGCAAACACTTCTATGGGTCTTTATGTATGCTATGTACTTATAGTTTTGAGGACATGCCAGGCACTGTTCTATGTGACACAGAAGTACATACACACATAGGATCTCATTTAATTCTCTCAGAAACCATATGAGCTAGATACTATTATACATTATTTAAAAGAGGAAACTAAAGCCCAGAACAAGTAAAGAATAATCTCAAGATGATACGGGTCATATGCAGGAGAGAATAAAACAAGGCAGCATGTCTCCACTTACATAGACTCTCTGGTATGCATTTGGGGGCTTCCCTGGTGGCTCAGATGATAAAGAATCCACCTGCTAATGCAGGAGACACAAGAGACACGGGTTCCATCCCTGGGTCAGGAAGATCCCCTGGAGAAGGGAACGGCAACCCACTCCAGTATTATTGCCTGGGAAATCCCATGGACAGAGCAGCCAGGTGGGCTACAGTCCACGGGGTCACAAAGAGTCGGACACGACTGAGTGACTAAACACGCACCTACGTAGTACCCATGTAGTTCTTCCATCAGCTCAGCTTTACCCTAAGCAACGTACCAACTCACCTGGAAGGGAAAATCACTGATGCTTTGTACAGAAGATGAAATACAATAGGTTTGAATATTAAATAGAATGAAGAAGTTATGCTATTATCCCATTATACCAAATTTTAAAATACTGAGCCTGATCAGATCATGAAATCCAGTTTGTTTCCCTCTTTGAGTCAGGCTAAAATAGTGAAATCTAGAACTTTGTCTTATCCCTGCCAAACTTCACTATTCTTTCACTCCTATGCTGTACTCTTTATATCCACAAGCCTCATTTCATTTATTCTATAGATCTTAAGCATCCCGATTCACAGGCATGGATTGAGACTTTCCCCAACTTTCTACTTCATTTAGTATGTATGTACAAAATTCACTAGAGCCAATTTTTACTTACAGCCAACACTATTCAATGTGAACAGTTAATGCCTGTGCTGAAAATAATTATCTTTAACAGTCTGAGCCCATAGACTTCCTCATCAGCACATAAATATAGTCGTCAGTCTGGAAACATAGCTATGAATGTGAGTTTGTATTCTGCCAGTCATGAAAGTGAAAGTCGCTCAGTCGTGCCCAACTCTTTGCAACTCCATGGACTGTTCATGGAATTTTCCAGGCCTGAATACTGGAGTGGGTTGCCTTTTCCTTCTCCAGGGGATCTTCCAAGCCAAGGGGTCGAGCAAAGGCCTCCCGCACTGCAGGCAGATTCTTTACCAGTTGAGCCACAAGGGAAGCCCAAGAACACTGGATTGGGTAGCCTATCTGTTCTTCAGAGGATCTTCTTGACCCAGGAATCAAGCCGCTGTCCCCTGCATTGCAGGTGGATTCTTTAACAACCAAGCTATGAGGGATGCCACTAGTCATGAATGTGTCCTCAAAATATCCAGCTTATTCCCCAATCCAATAACTACTCACATACACTCCTTCCATTAATTTGGCTCTTTCTGCTCTTTGTGCCAGTTCAAAATATACATGTGATTCATAGGTCAGTTAAGAGCACTATGCTCTGAAAACTAGTCCACAGTCTCACCACAACTTTAGGGAGCCATAATTTTCTCTGCATTTTAAAAGCAGACATTATCTATGCTGCCCACCTTGATGCTTTCTGAGTGAGAGTTGTCTGCTTCACTAGAGTGATTAATGAACAAGGCTGAATTATTTTTTGTTTTCAAGCCATTTCTCCCCTTCCTACTAACAATCTGTTTCTTAAACACTTTAACACGCTTAAAAGAAAAAAAAAAACAAAAAACACTGAAACATCTCCCAAAACTATCAATGTCAGTACTTGAGCTGGTTTCTCCATTTTTCCACTAGAGAATTTAAGGATAAAATATTATTAATTTTGTATTCTTAAAGTTTTCTCATAGGTATAGGATAGAATATATTCATGTACGACACAATCTAAAAGCATTATTTTTAAAGCTATATTTCTGGAAAGAAAGTACAAAATGATTAACATTGGTAGGCCACAGGGAAGAGAACTGGGGAGTAGAGGTGAGAGTAAGATGTTTCAGTGCCTACTCTTTCACACACCTGAATTTCAACATTTATCAATGTGTCATCTCTCCAAAAAGTTTAAATTAAAAGTTAAGATAAAGGGGGGAACGTTTTTATTTGCTCTGAGCTCTATGGGATGGTGGGGGTGAGAAAAGGAAAAGAATATTAGATACTGGAGTGATTAAGGGCCCAATTTTATGGAACAGGTGAAGCCTGTATCTAAATAGAGCCTTAAATAATCAATAGCTTAGACACAGAGAGAAATTTCCTATGTAGGAAGCTTTAAGAAAACTGGAGTTAAACATGAGTTGTGGAAGATATGCAGATATACGTTTGAGTTGGCAATAAGGGACCTGCTGTCATTAAGAGGAAAGTTTAATTATCATGTGCTACATAATAGGTAGTAACTGCTATTTTATTTCATAACGCTAGTACAAGATAAATGTCATGGTGTAGGTAATGAAATCTGTCAGTAGCACCTAAAATGAACTTGTCAAAAAACGGAATTAGCTATCCCATTAAGAACAGAATAATCCAACCAGAATACAATATGGACTTGTTTTGTGGTGACATAGAGGGGACTTAAAGGGGGGGGGAGATGGGAGGGGGGATCGGGATGGGGAATAAGTGTAAATCTATGGCTGATTCATATCAATGTATGACAAAACCCACTGAAATGTTGTGAAGTAATTAGCCTCCAACTAATAAAAAAAAATTAAAAAAAAATAAAAAAAATAATAAAAAAAAAGAATATATTAAATCTAACAAAGGTAAGATAAATCATACTAAAATTCCCTTGAGAACAGAAACTCAGGCAGAAGTGGCATAGCTTTTAGTAACTGCAGACAGAGACTTTAGGATACTTGGAATAAATGTGTTTTGTGTGTTCTAAAAATAAGGAGAGTCATGGAAATCCTAAAATAGACCCCACTTGACATTACAGATATGACAAACATAGTGTCAGATGAAGCCCATTTTAAGGGTTTCCTGATGGCTCAGATTGTAAAAAACAAAAACAAAAACAAAAACAAAAACACACACCTGCAAGATGAGAGACCAGGATTCAATCCCTGGGTTGGGATGATCCCCTGGAGGGGGGAATGGCAGCCTCCTACAGTATGCTTACCTGGAGATCCCCATGGAAAGACGAGACTGCGGGCTACAGTCCATGGGGTCACAAATTAATAGAAATGGCTGAAAAATGAAGCACAGCACAGCGCAGCACATTGAATGTTTGTGAATGAAATTCAGGTAGGGAGGAAAGAGGGTGAAAGGGAAACAAGGGAAATGAAAGGAAGGAAAGAAAATCCTCCGTTGCTGGTGAGAGCAGAGCAACCAGAGATGTCCCCTAGCAGGACAGCACCACACATGTCCATCTGAGCACTCTCAGGCGGTTTGAAACAACCATCTCCAAATTTGCTCCCACACCTTCAACAAAACTCATGTGCAGGGTTTACCACTAACAGGCTAATAGTCATCATGGTTTCTCCTCATTCAAATCCTGATTCACCCAGAAGTGAAAAAGACACGTGTGCCTCAATGTTTTTCACAGCACTGTTTACAATAACCAGGGCATGGAAGCAACCTAGATGTCCATCAGCAGACAAATGGGTAAGAAAGCTGTGGTACATAGACACAATGGATTATTGTTCAGCCATTAAGAAGAACACATGTGAATAGATTCAAATGAGAAGGATGAAACTGGAGCCTATTATACGTAGTGAAGTAAGTCAGAAAGAAAAACACCAATACACTATACTAAGGCATATATATTGAATTTAGGAAGATGGAGATGATAACCCTATATGGGAGACAGCAAAAGAGACAGAGATTTACAGAACAGTCTTTTGGACTCTGCAGGAGACGGCGAGGGTGGGATGATCTGAGAGAAGAGATTTCAAACATGTATATTATCATATGTGAAAGGGAGAGCCAGTCCATGTTTGATGCATAAGACAGTGTGCGCAGGACTGGTTCACTGGGCTGACTCAGAGGGATTGGATTGGGAGGAAGATGTGAGCGGGAATCAGGATGGGGAATACATGTACTCCCATGGCTGATTCATGTCAATGTATGGCAAAAACCATCACAATATTATCAAGTAAATACCCACCAAATAAACAAATAAAATAAAATAGAATCTTTGATAAAAAGGGCCTAATCAGTATTGACTTTTTGACCTCCAGAAACACCCTTCTTTTTCTTCCTTGCTTCCCTCCTTCTTCCCGCCTCTTTCTTTCCTTTTCTGTCTTATTATACAACTGTTAAAGCTTGCTTTCCATCTATAGTTATGACAAAAGCCTGGCTCTATTCTCCATGTTTTACAATGCATCCCTGAGCTCATCTTCCACATAAATATCACTGCGTGCCTCCCCTCGCTCACCTCTGTATTGTCCCGCCCTCTTCCCCCCACCGCTGGTAACCAGTAGATGCTTCTCTATATTTGTGCACCTCCATTATTATCATATTCTCTACTGTGCAGTATGTTTACATTCTATAAGTGATATCATACAGTATTTGTCAATCTCTCTCTGAGGTATTTTACTCAATATTCTATCTTCCATGTTGCTGCAAATGTCAATATTCCATTCTTTTGATGGGGCAGCTTCTTTGTATGCCTTTTGAACAAATTGCAGTGCCCCCACACACACGACACAACTCCCCAGCTAAGTGTCCATCTCTGAACTCACCCAGAGAAACTCCAAGTCCTCTTCCTCTTCTCCCATGGGAAGTATGTCTTTGAATCTCAGTCTGGAACCAGTTCTTCCCCCTATATTGCAGCAAACAGGACCTTCTATTCCTATCTCCAACTCCACAGAAGCCATCTCCCTCCCTCCTCACAAACCTATCCCTTCCCTGCCCTCCCTTCCTCGTACTATCAGAGAGCTCAGAGACAAATACAATTTCACATCAGCTTGATTTTATTTTATTTTCGTTCTTAGTGTATGCAGTTGCTATAATATTCAGCATCTGTACTTTTGGCCAGTACTCAGCGGCCAGACCCTCAAGCATTTCTGAGGTGTCTAGCCATGGCCCGAAGTCACTGGCTGTCCACTGGTCCAGCTGGAATGGCAGGGGTCTTCATGGTCTCCTGGACTACCTCTGGTTGATTTTCATTAGCTGGAAATGCAGGGGTATCTATGGTCTCTGTGACCTCCTCGGTTTCATTCTAATTAGCTGTAATGCATGGGGTCTCCATGGTCTCTGGGTCCTCCTCTGGTTCCTTCTGATTAGCTGGAATGGCAGAGGTCTCTACGGTCTCTGCAACCTCCTCTGGTTCCTTCTGATCCAGCTGTTCATTAGCCTTGGAGCTCTCTCTACAGAGCTTTGAGCATCTGATTTTTTTTAAGCTTTTTTTGTGGTGGGAGTTTTCAGAGAAGTTTTCTTAGGCAGCTTTGCCAAAATGGGATTATTCACCCTCACGGTTACCCTGGCCACCTGGAGAAAACAAGACAGGGAGCAAGAATGGCACTGGTTTAGGGAAGAGTGTGAAGCGAGGTGGGAACGATGGCTTCAGGAGAAGGTTTGTGGGCAGAGAAGGGTTATGTGCCAGGGAAGGACAGCGGAGGGTGTCTTCAGTGGTGGGGTCGATGAGCAAGTAGAGTTTGGCTGGGTTCAGTTCACCTTGACATTTTTTTCTGGACCTCAATTGATAGGTGGTCTTCATCTTCTCCTGGGTAACAGGAGGTGGGTGTTCCATAACTACTCTGGAGCCTTGTGGCTTCCCAGTCACCTCAGTCATTTGGAGGACTCACAGTGGTCTGCTCAGAGCCCCTGAGCATGGAGCCTCACCCTCATGCTTTATGTGGTCAGTAAATCTCTTCCCCAGCCAATGGTGGCCCTTGGTGAGCTTTGACATCACAAAGCCACATCCTGACATGTCTGGTGGAGGATGACGAGCAATTCAGATGATTTGCTGGGAGAAATGAGGCATTAGTAATGCCCTCAAGAGGTTTCCAAACTCACCTGCCAACCTCACCTCTATGTCAACTCTGATGAGTCACACAGCTGGCAGAGTGCATCTCCTCCCAACCTTGCCCAACAGCCACACTCCTCGGGCATTCATTCTGTTCTCTCTCAGCTTTCACCATTATCTAGCTTTACATATCTTGTCTAAACTCCCTCCATGACAACTAGGCTGTGTTTAAATGTCTGTGGAAACGAGAATCATTGCTCGTTCGTCCTGCAATGTGGTCTTAATGCACCTTGAAACCCATTGAATTCTGGGCCAGACAACAGAAACCTTTCCAGCCAGCCTCCTTGTCTCAGTGTTCCTGGAGCTGTCCTCCGTTTTCTGGTCACCAGGCAGAAACCCTTGTCTTCATTCTGTGAGAATGCTGTGAATACACTTGCCCTTGCTCCACACGGAGCTGTCTCGTTTCATGTCTAAAACTCAGGGTCACCTCACTAGGATTACTACCCAGGCTTGTGTTTGAACAGGGTGATGGGAAGGGGCAGAGAAATGCATGATTTAGGTTGTGCTGGGGAATCCCATGCAGGAAATTCCCACCCCGACTGATTAGTATTCCCAGTAAAAGAGACACAGTTTTACAGAACAGTCTTTTGGACTCTGTGGGAGATGGCGAGGGTGGGATGTTCTGAGAGAATAGCAATGAAACATGTATATTATCATATGTGAAAAGGATAGCCAGTCCATGTCCGATGCATAAGACAGGGTGCCCAGAACTGGTTCACTCGGGTGATCCAGAGGACTTGGATTGGGGTGAAGATGGAGGGGGAATCAGGATGGGGAATACATGTACTCCCATGGCTGATTCATGTCAATTTATGGCAAAAACCAACACAATATTTTAAAGTAAATACCCACCAATTGAAATAAATAGAATAGAATAGAACAGAATAGAATAGAATAGAATAGAATAGAATAGAATAGAATAGAATAGAATAGAATAGAATGCTTTCATAAAAAGGGCCTAATGAGTATTGACTTATTGACCTCCAAAAACGCCCTTCTTTTCCTTCCTTTCTTCCCATCTTCCTCCCTCCTCTTTCTTTCCTTTTCTTTCTGATTATACAACTCTTAAAGCTTGCTTTCCTTTTATAGTTATGACAAAGTCCTGGCTCTATTACCCATGTTGTACCATGCATCCCTTAGCTCATCTTCCACCTAAGTATCACTGCCTGCCTCCCACTCCCCAACCTCTGTATTGCCCCGCCCTCTTCCCCTCCCGGCTGGTAACCAGTAGATGCTTCTCTATATTTTTGCACCTCCATTATTATCATATTCTCTACTGTGCAGTATGTTTACATTCTATAAGTGATATCATACAATATTTGTCAATCTCTGTCTGAGTTATTTTACTCAATATTCTACCTTCCACGTTGCTGCAAATGTCAGTATTCCATTCTTTTGATGGGGCAGCTCCTTTGTATGCCTTTTGAACCAATGGCACTGCCCCCCCACACACGACACTGCTCCCCACTAAGTCTCTATCTCTGCACTCACCCAGAGAAACTCCAAGTCCTCTTCCTCCTCTCCCATGGGAAGTGTGTCTTTGAAGCTCATTCTGGAACCAGTTCTTCCCCCTACTTTCTGGCAACCTGTACTTTATGCTCCCATCTCCAACTCCACAGAAGCCATATCCCTCCCTCCTCAGACACTTATCCCTTCCCTGCCCTCTCTGCCCCCCACTATCAGAGAACTCAGAGACAAACATAATTTCACATCAGCTTTATTTTATTTTATTTTCTTATTAGTGTATGCAGTAGCTATAATATTCAGCATCTATACTTTTGGCTTGTACTCACCGGCCAGATACCGAAGCTTTTCGTAGGTGTATAGCCATTCCCGGAAGTCACTGGCTGTCCACTGGTCTAGCGAGAATGTCAGGGGTCTCCATGGTCTCTGGGACCTACTCTGTTTCATTCTGATTAGCTGGAAATGAAGGGGTCTCCATGGATTCTGGGACCTCCTTTGATTCCTTCTGTTTACCTGGAATGGCAGGGGTCTCCATGGTCTCTGGGACCTCCTCTGGTTCATTCTGATTAGCTGGAAATGCAAGGCTCTCCATGTTCTGGGACCTCCTCTGATTCATTCTGAATAGCTGGAATGGCAGGGGTCTCCATGGTGTCTGGGATCTCCTTTGATTCCTCTCATTACCTGTAATGGCAGGGCTCTCCATGGTCTCTGGGACCTCCTCTGGTTCGTTCTGATTAGCTGGAATGGCAGGGGTCTCCATGGTGTCTGGGACCTCCTCGGGTTCCTTCTGATTACCTGGAATGGCCGGGGTCTCCATGGCCTCTGGGACCTCCTCAGGTTCCTTCTGACTCAGCTGTTCATTCACCTTGGAACTCTGTCTACAGAGCTTTGAGCACCTGATTTTCTTAAGCTTTTTTTGCTGGGAGTTTTCAGGGAAGTTTTCTTGGTCAGCTTTGCCGGAATGGGTTTATTCACCCTCGCAGTTACTTTGGCCACCTGGAGAAAACAAGACAGGGAGCAGAATGGCACTGATTTAGGGAAGAGTGTGAAGACAGGTGGGAACGATGGCTTCAAGAGAAAGGGTGTGGGCAAGGACAGGGGAGGGTGTCTTCTTGGGTGTGGTCGATGGGCAAGAGGAGTTTGGCTGGGTTCAGTTCACCTTGACATTTATTCTGGACCTCAATTGATAGGAGGTCTTCATCTTCTCCTGGGTAAAAGGAGGTGGGTGTTCCATAAGTACTCTGGAGCCTTGTGGCTTCCCAGTCACCTCAGTCATTTGGAGGACTCACAGTGGTCTGCTCAGAGCCCCTAGGTACCCCTGTATATACCCCTCCCCATGGAACCCCACCCTCATGCTTTATGAGTTCAGCAAGTCTCCTCCCCAGGCAATGGTGGAAATGGGTGAGATTTGATATCACAAAGCCCCATCCAGACATGTCTATCGGAGGATGGGGAGCAGTTCAGATGATTTGCTAGCAGATGTGAGGCATTTCTTATGCCTAAAATAGACTTCCAAACTCACCATCCACCCTCACCTCTATGTTAACTCTGATGGGTCACACAGCAGGCAGAGTGCACCTCCTCCAAACCTTGCCCCACATCCACACTCATCGGGCATTCATTCTGTTCTCCCTCAGCTTTCACCATTATCTAGCTTTTCATATCTTGCTTAAACTCCCTCCATGACAACTAGGTTGTGTTTAAGTGTCTGTGGAATCGAGAGTCATTGCTCGTTCGTTCTGCAATGTGGTCTTAATGCACATTGAAGCCCATTGAATTCTGGGCCAGCCCACAGAAACCTTTCCATTCCGCCTCCTTATCTCAGTGTTCCCGGAGTTCACCTCGATTTTCTGGTCTCCAGTTGGAAACCCTTGTCGTCAGGCTGTGAGAATGCCATGAATACACTTGTCTTGCTCCACATGCAGCTGTCTCGTTTCAAATCTAGGACTCAGGGTCACCTCATTAGGAGTACTACCCAGGCTTGGGTTTGAACAAAGTGATAGGGAAGGGGCAGAGAAATGCATGTTTTTGGTTTTCCTGGGGGATCCCATTCAGTAAATGCCCACCTGCGGATGCTTAGTATCCCCAGCAAGAGGAGGAGCTTGCCCAGAGCTGTGTGAGCCTTGTGTGCAAAGGTCTTCTCAACACGTGCCCTCACAAATCTCTCTTCTCATCTTGTTTTCTTGCTGGAAGCTCCCGTGGAGCTTACCTCACAGCCAAAACCATTGTGGAATTCATTTCCATGAGCAGCTTCATAAGCTTTCAAATTCTTTGATGAAATACTTAGTCATCCTGTCCTGTGCATCTAGTTCGCATGGTCTCTCATTGAGCTGGTTTGCTCTGGAGGAAAGGGGAATGGATTGTGTGCTCCACCTCAGTCCTCATTTTTCCAATTGACTCGTAGTATCAACCAGCCTGAGGTGCACCCCTGGGGACAGTTTGTTGGCTTACTGCATCTTCCTGGGTTTCCTGTGAGATGTTCACATCCTGTTGTCCATATGTTGGTTACTCACCCTGGGTCCTTCACACTGCTGAACATTTTAAGATATAGAAAAAGCACGCTGTAAAGGAAACCAAAAGATGACTCTTAGAATTGTTAAAAGGTCTTAAAAAAAAAAAATTCTTAAAACCTGATAGAAAAATGGGCAAAAGGCACCAGCCAACACTTTATAAGAAAGATGTATCACTGGCCTTTAAATTTATGAAGACATGTTTAAAGACATGAGTAGCCAATTCACAAGAAGATTATCGAACTAGCACCGAACCACGTTAAGAACATATTAAATCTAACGAAGGTAAGAAAAATCATACTAAAATTCCCTTGAGAACTGAAACTTAGGCAGAAGTGGTATAGATTTTAGTGATTGCAGACAGACATTAAGATAACTGGAATAAATGTGTTTTAGGTGTTCTAAAAATATGGAGAGTCATGGAAATCATAAAATACACTCCATTTGATCTTACAAATATGAAAACATAGTGTCAGATGAAGTCCATTTTAATGGTTTCCTGATGGCTAAGATAGTAAAAAAAAAAAAAAAAAACACCTGCAACATGGGAGACCAGGATTCAATCCCTGGGTTGGGAAGATGCCCTGTAGGGGGGAATGGCAGCCTGCTCCAGTATGCTTGCCTGGAGAATCCCCAGGGACAGAGGAGCCTGGCGGGCTACACTCCATGGAGTCACAAAGAGTTGGACATGGCTGAAAAACAAAGCAGAGCACAGCGTAGCACATTTAATGATTGTGAATGAAATTCAGGTAGGGAGGAAAGAGGGTGAAAGGGAAACAAGGGAAATGAAAGGAAGGAAAGAAAATCCTCCTTTGCTGGTGAGAACAGAGCAAGCAGAGATGTCCCCCAGCAGGACAGCACCACACATGTCCATCTGAGCACTCTCAGGCGGTTTGAAACAACCATCTCCAACTTTGGTCCCACTGCTTCCACCAAACTAATGTGCAGGGTTTACCACTAAGAGGCTAATAGTCATCATGGTTTCTCCTCATTCAAATCCTGATTCACCCAGAAGTGAAAAAGACACGTGTGCCCCAGTGTTCATCACAGCACTGTTTACAATAACCAGGGCATGGAAGCAACCTAGATGTCCATCAGCAGACAAATGGGTAAGAAGGCTGTGGTACATAGACACAATGGAATATTGCTCAGACATTAAAAAGAACACATGTGAATCCATTCTAATGAGGTGGATGAAACTGGAGCCTATTAAACAGCGCGAAGTAAGTCAGAAAGAAAAACACCAATACACTATACTAAGCCATATATATTGAATTGACGAAGATGGAGATGATATCCCTATATGGGAGACATCAAAAGAGACATAGATTTACAGAACAGTCTTTTGGACTCTGTCGGAGATGGCGATGGTGGCATGATCTGAGAGTAGATCATTCAAACATGTATATTATCATATGTGAAAGGGATAGCCAGTCCATGTTTGATGCATAAGACATGGTGTCCAGGACTGGTTCACTGGGCTGACCCAGAGGGATTGGATTGGGAGGAAAATGTGAGGGGGAATCAGGATGGGGAATACATGTACTCGCATGGCTGATTCATGTCAATGTATGGGAAACACCACCACAATATTGTAAAGTAAATACACAACAATTAAAATAAATAAAATAAAATAGAATGGTTTGATAAAAAGGGCCTAATCAGTATTGACTTTTTGACCTCAAAAAACGACCTTCATTTCCTTCCTTTCTTCCCTCCTTCCTCCCCCTTCTTTCTTTCCTTTTCTTTCTTATTATACAACTGTTAAAGCTTGCTTTCCATATATAGTTATGACAAAGCCCTGGCTCTATTCCCCATATTGTACAATGCATCTCTGAGCTCAGCTTCCACCTAACTATCACTGCGAGTTTCCCACTTCCCCACCTCTGTATTGCCCCACGCTCTTCCCCTCTCTGCTGGTAACAAGTACATGCTTCTCTATATGTGTGCAACTCCATTATTACCATATTCTCTACTTTGCTGTATGTTTACATTCTGTAAGTGATATCATACAGTATTTGTCAATCTCTGTCTGAGTTATTGTAGTCAATATTCTACCTTCCATCTTACTGCAAATGTCAATATTCCATTCTTTTGATGGGGCAGCTCCTTTGTATCCCTTTTGAACAAATGGCACTGCCCCCCCACACACGACACAGCTCCCCAGCTAAGTGTCCATCTCTGCACTCACACAGAGAAACTCCAAGTCCTCTTCCTCTTCTCCCATGGGAAGTGTGTCTTTGAAGCTCAGTCTGGAACCAGTTCATCCCCCTACTTTCTGGCAAGCTGGACCTTCTGGTCCCATCTCCAACTCCACAGAAGCCATCTCCATCCCTCCTCACACACTTATCCCTTCCCTGCCCTCTCTGCCTCCCACTATCAGAGAACGCAGAGACAAACATAATTTCACATCAGCTTTATTTTGTTTTATTTTCGTTATTAGTTTATGCAGTTGCTTTCATATTCAGCACCGGTACTTTTGGCTACTACTGAGACGCCAGACCCCAAAGCATTTCTGAGGTGTCTAGCCATGCCCCGAAGTCACTGCCTGTCCACTTGTCCAGCTGGAATGGCAGTAGTCTGCATAGTGTCTGGGACCTCCTCTGGTTTGTTCACATGAGCTGGAATGGCAGGGGTCTCCATGGTCTCTGGGACCACCTCTGGTTCATTCTGATTACCTGAAAATGCAGGGGTCTCCATAGTGTCTGGGACCTCCTCTGGGTCGTTCAGATTACCTGGAATGGCAGTGTTCTCCATGGTCTCTGGGACCTCCTCTGGTTCCTTCTGATTACCTGGAATTGCAGGGGTCTCCTTGGTCTCTGAGAGTTCCTCTGATTCCTTCTGATTCAGCTGTTCATTCATCTTGGAACTCTGGCTACAGAGTTTTGAGCATCTGATTTTCTTAAGTTTTTTGTGGTGGGAGTTTTCAGACAAGATTTCTTGGGCAGCTTTGCCAGAATGGGATTATTCAGCCTCACGGTTACACTGGCCACCTAGAGAAAACAAGACATGGAGCAAGAATGGCACTGATTTAGGGAAGAGTGTGAAGACAGGTGGGAACGATGGTTTCAGTAGAAGGGGTTGTGCAGAGAAGTGTTCTGTCCCAGGCAAGAACATAGGAGGGTGTCTTCTGGGGTGGGCTCGATGGGCAAGAGGAGTTTGGCTTGGTTCAGTTCACCTTGACATTTTTTTCTGGGCCTCAGTTGATAGGAGGTCTTCATCTTCTCCTGGGTAAAAGGAGGCGGGTGTTTCATAACTACTCTGGAGCCTTGTGGTTTCCCAGTCACCTCAGTCATTTGGAGGACTCATAGTGGTCTGCTAAGAACCCCTGAGCACCCCTATACATGCCCGTCCCCATGGAGCCTCACCCTCATGCTTTATGACGTCAGTAGTCTCTTCCCCCACTAATGGTGGTCCTGGGTGGGCTTTGATATCACAAAGACACATCCTGACATGGCTAGGGAGGATGGGGAGCAATTCAGATGATTTGCTGGGAGAAATGAGGGATTAGTAATGCCCTCAAGAGGCCTCTAAACTCACCTGCCATACACACCTCTATGTCAACTCTGATGGGTCACACAGCAGGCAGAGTGCATCTCCTCCAAACCTTGCCACACAGCCACACTCCTCGGGCATTCATTCTGTTCTCTCTCAGCTTTCACCATTATCTAGCTTTACATATCTTGCCTAAACTCCCTCCATGACACTAGGTTGTGTTTAAGTGTCTGTGTAAGCGAGAATCATTGCTCGTTCGTCCTGCAATGTGGTCTTAATGCACCTTGAAGCCTATTGAATTCTGGATCAGCTGACAGAAACCTTTCTATCCCACCTCCTTGTCTCAGTGTTCCCAGAGCTTGCCTCCACTTTCTGGTCTCCAGTTAGAAACCGTTGTCTTCAGGCTGTGAGAATGCAGTGAATACACTTGCCGTTTCTCCACACGGAGCTGTCTCATTTCAAGTCTAGGAATCAGTGTCACCTCACTAAGAGTACTACCCATGCTTGGGTTTGAACAGGGTGATGGGGAAGGGGCAGAGAAATGCATATTTCAGGTTGTGCTGGGGGATACCGTGCAGGAAATGCCCACCTGCTGCTGATTGTTATTCCCAGAAGGGGTGGAGCTTGCCCAGAGCTCTGTGAGCCTTGTGTGCAAACGTCTTCTTAACACGTGCCCTCACAAATCTCTCTTCTCATCTTGTTTTCTTGCTGGAAGCTCCCTTGGAGCTTACCTCACAGCCAACACCAAGGTGGAATTCATTTCCATGAGCAGCTGCCACACGCTTCCAGCTTTTTGAACCAAACACTGAGTCATCCTCTCCTGTGCATCTAGTTCGCATGGTCTCTCATTGAGCTGGTTGGTTCTGGAGGAAAGGGGAATTGATTGTGTGCTCAACTTCAGTCCTCGTTTGTCCAATTGACTCGTATGGTCAACCAGACTGAGGTACACCCCTGGGGGCCATGTGTTGGCTTATTGGGTCTTCTGGGTTTCCTGTGAAGTGTTCACATCCTGTTGTCCATTTTGGCTTACTCACCCAGGGTCCATCACATTGCTGAACATTTTCAGAGGTAGAAAATGCACGCCATAATCAAACCCGAAAGATGACTCTTAGAATTTTTAGAAGATCTTAAACCTGCTAGGAAAATGGGCAAGAGGCACGAGCCAACACTTTATAAGAAAGACGTATCACTGGCCTTTAAATTTATGAAGACATGTTTAAAGACACGAGCAGCCAATTCACAAGAAGATTATGGAACTAGCCCCGATCCACGTTAAGAACATATTAAATCTAACGAAAGTAAGAAAAATCATACTAAAATTCCCTTGAGAACAGAATCTCAGCAAATAGTGGCATAAATCTTCCTAATTGCCGACAGAGACATTAGGTTACCTGGAATAAATGTGTTTTGTGTGTTGTAAAAATAAGGAGAGTCATGGAAATCATAAAACAGACCCTTTTGGATCTTACACATGTGAAAAACATAGTGTCAGATGAAGCCCATTTTAAGGGTTTCCTGATGGTTCAGATAGTTAAAAAAAAAAAAAAAAAACCCACCTGCAACATGGGAGTCCAGGATTCAATCCCTGGGGTGGGCTGATCCTCTGGAGGGGTGAGGGGGAGCCTGCTCCAGTATGCTTGCCTGGAGAATCCTCAGGACAGAGGAGCTTGGCGGGATAGAGTCCATGGGGTTACAAGGAGTTGGACATGGCTGAACAACGAAGCACAGCACAGTGCAGCACATTGAATGTTAGTGAAAGAAATTCAGGTATGGAGGAAAGAGGGAGAAACGGAAACAAGGGAAATGAAAGGAAGGAAAGAAAATCCTCTGTTGCTGGTGAGAACAGAGCAACCAGAGATGTCCCCCAGCAGGACAGCACCACAAATTTCCAATTAGCACTCTCAGGCGGTTTGAAACAACCATCTCCAATTTTGGTTCCACTCCTTCAACCAAACTCATGTGCAGCATTTACCACTAACAGGCTAATAGTCATCATGGTTTCTCATCATTCGAATCCTGACTCACCCAGAAGTGAAAAAGACACGTGTTCCCCATGTTCATCACAGCACGGAACAATAACCAGGGCATGGAAGCAACCTAGATGTCCATCAGCAGACAGATGGGTAAGAAACCTGTTGTACAAAGACACAAGGGAATATTGCTAAGCCACTAAGAAGAACACATGTGAATCCATTCTAATGAGGTGGATGAAACTGGAGCCTATTATACAGAGCGAAGTAAGTCAGAAAGAAAAACACCAATACACTATACTAAGGCATATATATTGAATTTAGGAAGATGGAGATGATAACCCTATATGGGAGACAGCAAGAGAGACACAGATTTACAGAACAGTCTCTTGGACTCTGTGGGAGACGGCGAGGGTGGGAATATCTGAGAGAATGGCATTGATATATTTATATTATCATATGTGAAAGGGACAGCCAGTCCATGTTTGATGCATAACACAGGGTGCCCAGGACAGGTTCACTGTGCTGACCCAGAGGGATTGGATTGGGACAAAGATGTTAGGGGGTATCAGGATGGGGAATACATGCACTCCCATGGCTGATTCATGTAAATTTATAGGAAACACCACCTCAATATTGTAAAGTAAATACCCACCAATTAAAATAAATAAAACAAAATAAAACAGAATCCTTTGATAAAAAGGGCCTAATCAGTATTGACTTTTTGACCTCCAGAAACACCCTTCTTGCTCTTCCTTGTTTCCCTCCTTCCTCCTCCCTCTTTCCTTCCTTTTCTTTCTGATTATACAAATGTTAAAGCTTGCTTTCCGTTTATAGTTATGACAAAGTCCTGGCTCTATTCCCCATGTTGTACAATGCATCCCTGAGCTCATCTTCCACCTATTTATCACTGCGTGTCTCCCACTACCCCACCTCTGTATTGCCCCACCCTCTTCCCCTCCCCGCTGGTAACCAGTAGATGCTTCTCTATATTTGTGCACCTTCATTATTATCATATTCTCTACTTTGTGGTATGTTTACATTCTATAAGTGATATCATACAGTATTTGTCAATCTCTGTCTGAGTTATTGTACTCAATATTCTACCTTCCATGTTGCTGCAAATGCCAATATTCCATCCTTTTGATGGTTCAGCTCCTTTGGATGCCTTTTGAAAAAATGGTACTGCCCCCACACACGCGACACAGATCCCCAGCTAAGTGTCCATCTCTGCACTCACACAGAATCTCCAAGTCCTCTTCCTCTTCTCCTATGGGAAGTGTGTTTTTGAAGCTCAGACTGGAACGAGTTCTTCCCCCTAATTTCTGGCAACCTGGAAATTCTGGTCCCGTCTCCAACTCCACAAAAGCCATCTCCCTCTCTCCTCACACACTTATCCCTTCCCTGCCCTCTCTGCCCCCAGTATCAGAGAATTCAGAGACAAACATAATTTCCCATCAGCTTGATTTTATTTTATCTTCATTATTAGTGTATGCAGTTGCTATAATATTCAGCATCTGTACTTTTGGCCAATACTCAGCGGCCAGACCCACTAGCATTTCTGAGGTGTCTAGCCATGCCTCAACGTCCCTGGCTGTTCACTTGTCCAGCTGGAACTGCAGTGGTCTCCATGTCTCTGGGACCTCCTCTGGCTCGTTCTGCTTAGCTGGAATGGCAGGGGTCTCCATGTCTCTGGGACCTCCTCTGGTTCCTTCTGATTCAGCTGTTCATTCGTCTTGGAACTCTGGCCATCGGGCTTAGAGCATCTGATTTTCTTAAGCTGTTTTGTGGTGGGAGTTTTCAGAGAAGTTTTCTTGGGCAGCTTTGCCGGAATGGGATGATTCATCCTCACGGTTACCCTGGCCACCTGGAGAAAACAAGACAGGGAGCAAGAATGGCACTGGTTTAGGGAAGAGTGTGAAGACAGGTGGCAACGATGGCTTCAGGAGAAGGGGTTTGGGCAGAGAAGTGTTATGTGCCAGGCAAGGACAGAGGAGGGAGTCTTCCAGAGTGGGGTCAATGTGCAAGAGGAGTTTGGCTGTGTTCAGTCCACCTTGACATTTTTTTCTGAACCATAATTGATAGGAGGTCTTCATCTTCTCCTGGGTAACAGCAGGTGGGTGTTCCATAACTACTCTGGAATCTTGTGGCTTTCCAGTCACCTAAGTCATTTGGAGGATTCACAGTGGCCTGGTTAGAGCCCCTGAGCACCCCTATATATACCATACCCATGGAGCCTCACACTTATGCTTTATGAGGTCAGCAAGTCTCTTCCCCAACCACTGGTGGACCTGAGTGTTCTTTGATATCACAAAGGGCCATCCTGACATGCTTAGCGGAAGATGGGCAGGAATTCAGATGATTTGTTGGGAGAAATGTGGCATTTGTAATGCCTTAAAGAGGCTTCCAAACTCACCTGCCACCCTCACCCTTATGTCCACTCTGATGAGTCATACAGCAGGCAGAGTGCATCTCTTCCCAACCTTGCCCCACAGCCACACTCCTCGGGCATTCATTCTCTACTCTCTCAGCTTTCACCATTATCTAGCTTTACATATCTGGCCTAAACTCCCTCCATGACAACTAGGTTGTGTTTAAGTGTCTGTGAAAGGGAGAGTCATTGCTCTTTCGTCCTGCAATGTGGTCTTCATGCCCCTTGAAGCCTAGTGAATTCTGGGCCAGCCGACAGAAACCTTTCCATCCCGACTCCTTGTCTCAGTGACCCCGTAGCTCGCCTCCATTTTCTGGTCTCCAGTCGGAAACCCTTGTCTTCAGGCTGTATGAATGCAGTGACTACACTTGCCCTTGCTCCACAAGGTGCTGTCTCGTTTCAAGTCTAGAACTCAGGGTCACCTCCCTAGGAGTACTACCCAGGCTTCGGTGTGAACAGGGTGATGGGGAAGGGGCAGAGAACTGCATGTTTCAGGTGTTGCTGGGGGATCCATGCAGCAAATGCCCACCTGCAGCTGATTAGTATTCCCAGCAAGGGGTGGAGCTTGCCCAGAGCTGTGTGAGCCTTGTGTGCAAGGTCTTCTCAACAAGTGCCCTCACAAATCACTTTTCTCATCTTGTTTTCTTGCTGGAAGCTCCCTTGGAGCTTACCTCACAGCCAACACCAAGGTGGAATTCATTTCCATGAGCAGCTGCCACAAGCTTCCAGCTTCTTGGATGAAACACTGAGTCATCCTGTCCTGTGCAACGGCTTCCCATGTCTCTCATTGAGCTGGTTGGCTCTTGAGGAAAGGGGAAAGTATTGTGTGCTCAACCTCAGTCCTCATGTTTCCAATTAACTCGTAGAGTCCACCAGCCTGAGGTGCACCCCTGGGGACAGTTTGTTGGCTTAGTGGGTCTTCCTGGGTTCCTGTGAAGTGTTCACATCCTGTTGTCCATTTGTTGTTTACTCACTCAGGGTCCATCACACTGCTGAACATTTTAAGAGGTAGAAAAAGCACGCCATAAGCAAACCGAAAATGACTTTTAGAGTTTTTAGAAGATCTTAAAATCTGATAGAAAAATGGGCAAGAGGCACGAGCCAACACATTATAAGAAAGATGTATCACTGGCCTTTAAATTTATGAAGACATGTTTAAAGACATGAGCAGCAAGTTCACAAGAAGAGTATGGAACTAGCCCCGAACCACGTTAAGAACATATTAAATCTCATGAAGGTAAGAAAAATCATACTAAAATTTCCTTGAGACCTGAAACGCAGGCAGAAGTGGCCTAGATTTTAGTAATTGCAGACAGAGACATTAAGATACTCGGAATAACAGTGTTTTGTGTGTTCTAAAAGTAAGGAGAGTCATGGAAATCCTAAAATAGACCCCATTTTATCTTACTGATATGAAAAACATAGTGTCAGATGAAGCCCATTTTAAAGGTTTCCTGATGGCTCAGATAGGAAAAAAAGAAAAAAATCCCACATGCAACATGGGAGAACAGGATTCAATCCCTGGATTGGGAAGTTCCCCTGGGGGTGGGGGGGAATGGCAGCCTGCTCCAGTATGCTTGCCTGGAGAATCCCCATGGACAGAGGAGCCTGGCCGGCTACAGTCCATGCGGTCACAAAGAGTTGGACATGGCTGAACAACGAAGCACAGCACAGCCCATCGCATTGAATGTTTGTGAAAGAGATTTAGGTAGGGAGGAAAGAGGGAGAAAGGGAAACAAGGGAAATGAAAGGAAGGAAAGAAAATCCTCTGTTGCTGGTGAGAACAGAGCAACCAGAGATGTCCCCCAGCAGGTCAGCACCACACATGTCCATCTGAGCACTCTCAGCCGGTTTGAAACAACCATCACCAACTTTGGTCCCACTCCTTCAACGAAATCCATGTGTAGGGTTTACCACTAACAGGCTGATACTCATCATGATTTCTCCTCATTCAAATCCTGATTCACCCAGAAGTGAAAAACACACGTGTGCCCCAAAGTTCATCACAGCACTGTTTACAATCACCAGGGCATGGAAGCAGCCTAGATGTCCACCAGCAGACAAATGGGTAAGAAAGCTGTGGTACATAGACACAATGGATTATTGCTCAGCCATTAAAAAGGACACATGTGAATCCATTCCAATGAGGTGGATGAAACTGGAGCCTATTATACAGAGCAAAGTAAGTCAGAAGGAAAAACATCAATACACTATGCTAAGGCATATATATTGAATTTAGCAAGATGGATATAATAAACCTATATGGGAGACAGCAAAAGAGACACAGATTTAGAGAACAGTCTTTTGGACTCTGTCGGAGACGGCGAAGGTGGGATGATCTGTGAGAATAGCAATGAAACATGTATATTATCATATGTGAAACAGAAAGCCAGTCCATGTTCGATGCATAAGACATGGTGCTCAGGACTGGTCCACTGGGCTGACCCAGAGGGATTGGATTGGGAGGAATATGTCAGGGAAATCAGGATGGGGAATACAAGTACACCCATGGCTGAATCATGTCAATATATGACAAAAACAACCACAATATTGTAAAGTAATTACCCAACAATTAAAATATATAAAATAAAATAAAGTAAAATAAAATACATTCCTTGGCCAAAAAGGGCCTAATCAGTATTGGCTTTTTGACCTCCAAAAACGCCCTTCTTTTCATTCCTTGCTTCCCTCCTTCCTCCCCCCTCTTTCTTTCCTTTTCTTTCTGATTATACAACTGTTAAAACTTGCTTTCCATTTATAGTTATGACAAACCCTTGCTTTATTTCCCATGTTGTACATTGCATCCCTGAGCTCATCTTCCACCTAACTATCATTGTGTGCCTCCCATCCCCCCACCTCTGTATTGCCCCGCCCTCTTCCCCTCCCCGCTGGTAACCAGTAGATGCTTCTCTATATTTGTGCACCTCCATTATTATCATATTCTCTACTTTGTGGTATGTTTACATTCTATCAGTGATATCATACGGTATTTGTCAATCTCTGTCTGAGTTATTTTACTCAATATTCTACCTTCCATGTTGCTGCAAATGTCAATATTCCATTCTTTTGATGGGACAGCTCCTTTGTATGTCTTTTGAACAAATGGCACTGCCCCCCAAACACAAGACACAGCTCCCCAGCTAAGTGTCCATCTCTGCACTCAGACAGAGAAACTCCTAGTCCTCTTCCTCTTCTCCCATGGGAAGTGTGTCTTTGAAGCTCAGTCTGGAACCAGTTCTTCCCCCTACTTTCTGACAACCTGGACCTTCTGGTCCCCTCTCCAACTCCACAGAAGCCATCTCCCTCTCTCCTCTCACACTTGTCCCTTCCCTGCCCTCTCTGCCCCCCACTATCAGAGAACTCAGAGACAAACAAAATTTCACATCAGCTTGATTTTATTTTATTTTCGTTATTAGTGCATGCAGTTGCTATAATATACAGCATCTGTACTTTTGGCCAGTCGTCAGTGGCCAGACCCCAAAATATTTCTGAGTTTCTAGCCATGTCCCGAAGTCACTCGCTGTCCACTGGTCCAGCTGGAATGTCAGGGGTCTCCATTGTCTCTGGGACCTCCTCTGGTTCGTTCTGATTAGCTGGAATGGCAGGGGTCTCCATGGTCTCTGGGACCTCCTCTGGTTCAGTCTGATTAGGTGGAAATGCAGGTGTCTCCATGGTCTCTGGGGCCTCCTCTGACTCAGACTGATTACCTGGAATGGCAGGAGTCTCCATGGTCTCTGGGACCTCCTCTGGTTCCTTTTGAATACCTGGGATGGCAGTGGTCTACATGGTCTCTGGGTCCTCCTCTGGTTCCTTCTGATTCAGCTGTTCATTTGCCTTGGACTCTGGCTACAGAGCTTTGAGCATCTGATTTTCTTAAGCTTTTTTGTGGTGGGAGTTTTCAGAGAAGTTTTCTTGGGCCCCTTTGCTGGAATGGGATTATTCACCCTCACGGTTACCCTGTCCACCTGGAGGAAAAAAGAGAGAGAGCAAGATTGGCACTGGTTTTGGGAAGAGTGTGAATACAGGTGGGAACAATGCTTTCAGGAGAAGCGGTATGGGCAGAGAAGGGTTATGTGCCAGGCAAGGACAGGGGAGGGTGTCTTCTGGGGTGGGGATGATGGCCAAGAGGAGTTTGGCTGGGTTCAGATCACCTTGACATTTTTTCTGGACATCAATTGATAGGAGGTCTTCATCTTCCCCTAGGTAACAGGAGGTGGGTGTTCCATAACTACTCTGGAGCCTTGTGGCTTCCCAGTCACCTCAGTCATTTGGAGGACTCACATTGTTCTGCTCAGAGCCCCTGAACACCCCTATATATGCTCGTCCCCATGGAGCCTCACCCTCATGCTTTATGAGGGCTGAAAGTCTCTTTCCCAGCCAATGGAGTCCCTGGGTAATCTTTGACATCACAAAGCCCCATCCTGATATGTCTAGCGGAGGATAGGGAGCAATTCAGATGCTTTGCTGGGAGAAATGACGCATTAATAATGCCCTCAAGAGGCCTCCAAACTCACCTGCCACCCTCACCTCTATGTCAACTCTGATGGGTCACACAGCAGACAAAGTACATCTCCTCCCAACCTTGCCCCACAGCCACACTCCTCGGGCATTCATTCTGTTCTCTCTCAGCTTTCATCATTATCTAGCTTTTCATATCTTGCCTAAACTCCCTCCCTGACAACTAGGTTGTGTTTAAGTGTCTGTGGAAGCGAGAATCATTGCTCTTTCGTCCTGCAATGTGGTCTTTTATTTATTTATTTGTTTATTTTTTAAGTGGGTTTTGTCATAATTTGACATGAATCAGCAATAGATTTACACGTATTCCCCATCCTGATCTCCCCTCCCACCTCCCTCTCCACCCGATTCCTCTGGGTCTTCCCAGTGCACCAGGCCCGAGCACTTGTCTCATGCATCCCACCTGGGCTGGTGACCTGTTTCACCATAGATAATATACATGCTGTTCTTTTGAAACATCCCACCCTCACCTTCTCCCACAGCATTCAAAAGTCTGTTCTGTAATTCTGTCTCTTTTTCTGTTTTGCATATAGGGTTGTCGTTACCATCTTTCTAAATTCCCTATATATGTGTTAGTATGCTGTAATATTCTTTATCTCTCTGGCTTACTTCACTCTGTATAATGGACTCCAGTTTCATCCATCTCATTAGAACTGGTTCAAATGAATTCTTTTTAACGGCTGAGTAATATTCCATGGTGTATATGTACCTCAGCTTCCTTATCCATTCATCTGCTGATGGGCATCTAGGTTGCTTCCATGTCCTGGCTATTATAAACAGTGCTGCGATGAACATTGGGGTGCACGTGTCTGTTTCGGATCTGGTTTCCTCAGTGTGTATGCCCAGAAGTGGGATTGCTGGGTCATATGGCAGTTCTATTTCCACTTTTTTTAAGAAACCTCCACACTGTTCTCCATAGCGGCTGGACTAGTTTGCATTCCCACCAACAGTGTAAGAGGGTTCCCTTTTCTCCACAGCCTCTCCAGCATTTATTGCTTGTAGACTTTTGGATAGCAGCCATCCTGACTAGCGTGTAATGGTACCTCATTGTGGTTTTGATTTGCATTTCTCTGATAATGAATGATGTTAAGCATATTTTCATGTGTTTGTTAGCCATCTGTATGTCTTCTTTGGAGAAATGTCTGTTTAGTTCTTTGGCCCATTTTATGATTGGGTCATTTATTTTTCTGGAATTGAGCTTCAAGTGTTGCTTGTATATTTTAGAAATTAAACCTTTGTCTGTTTCTTCATTTGCTATTATTTTCTCACAAACAGAGGGCTGTCTTTTCACCTTACCTATAGTTTCCTTTGTTGTGCAAAAGCTTTTAAGTTTCATTAGGTCCCATTTGTTTAGTTTTGCTTTTATTTCCAATATTGTGGGAGGGGGGTCATAAAGGATCTTGCTGTGGTTTCGGTCAGAGAGTGTTTTGCCTATGTTCTCCTCTAGTAGTTTTAGAGTTTCTGGTCTTACATTTAGATCTTTAATCCATTTTGAGTTTATTTTGGTGTATGGTGTTAGAAAGTGTTCTAGTTTCATTCTGTTACAAGTGGTTAACCAGCGTTCCGAGCACCACTTGTTAAAAAGGTTGTCTTTTTTCCATTGGATATCCTTGCCTCCTTTGTCAAGGATAAGGTGTCCATATTTCATGGATTTATCTCTGTGGTTTTAATGCACCTTGAAGCCCATTGAATTCTGGGCCAGCCGACAGAAACCTTTCCATCCTGCCTCTTTGTCTCAGTGTTCCCGGAGCTCACCTCCATTCTCTGGTATCCAGTTGGAAACACTTGTCTTAAGGCTGTGAGAATGCAGTGAATACACTTGCCCTTGCTCCACAGGGAGCTGTCTCTTTTCAAGTCTAGGACTCAGAGTCACCTCACTAGGAGTACTGCCCAGGCTTGGGTTTGAACAGGGTGATGGGGAAGGGGCAGAGAAATGCATGTTTCAGGGTGTGCTGGGGGATCCCATGCAGGAAATGCCCACCTGCGGCTGATTACTATTCCCAGCAAGGGGTGGAGCATGCCCAGAGCTGTGTGAGCCTTGTGTGCAAAGGTCTTCTCAACACGTGCCCTCACAAATCTCTTTGCTCATCTTGTTTTCTTGCTGGAAGCTCCCGTGGGGCTTACCTCACAGCCAAAACCAAGGTGGAATTCATTTCCATGAGCAGCTGCCACAAGCTTCCAGCTGCTTGGACGAAACACTGAGTCATCCTGTCCTGTGCATCTAGTTCCCATGGTCTCTCATTGAGCTGGTTGGCTCTTGAGGAAAGGGGAATGGATTGTGTGCTCCACCTCAGTCCTCGTTTGTCCAATTGACTCATAGGGTCAACCAGCCTGAGGTGCATCCCTGGGGACAGTTTGTGGGCTTAGGGGGTCTTCTTGGGTTTCCTGTAAAATGTTCACATCCTGTTGACCATTTGTTGCTTACTCACCCAGGGTCCATCACACTGATGAATATTTTAAGAGGTAGAAAATGCATGCTGAAAACCAACCCAAAAGATGACTCTTAGAATTTTTAGAAGATTTTAAAACGTGATAGAAAATAGGGCAAGAGGCAATAGCCAACGCTTTATAAGAAAGATGTATCAATGACCTTTAAATTTATGAAGATATGTTTAAAGACATGAGCAGCCAATTCACATGAAGAGTATGGAACTAGCCCCGATCCACGTTAAGAACATATTAAATCTAACGAAGGTGAGAAAAATCACACTAAAATTCCCTTGAGAACTGAAACTCAGGCAAAAGTGACATAGATTGTAGTAATTGCAGACAGAGATATTAGGATACTAGGAATAAATGTGTTTTGTGGGTTGTCAAAATCAGGAGAGATGGAAATCATAAAATAGACCCCATTGATCTTACAGATATGAAAACCATAGTGTCAGATGAAGCCCATTTTAAGGGGTTCCTCATGGCTCAGATAGTAAAATACAAAAAAAAAAAAAAAAAAGAAAAAAACCACCTGCACCATGGGAGACCAGGATTCAATCCCTGGTTTGGGAAGATAACCTGGCGTGGGGAATGGCAGCCTGCTCCAGTATGCTTGCCTGGAGAATCCCCATGGACCAAAGAGCCTGGCGGGCTACTGTCCATGGGGTCACAAAGAGATGGACATGGCTGAACAACGAAGCACAGCACAGTGCAGCACATTGAATGTTTGTAAAAGAAATTCAGGTAGGGAGGAAAGAAGGAGAAAGGGATACAAGGGAAATGAAAGGAAGGAAAGAAAATCCTCTGTAGCTGGTGAGAACAGAGCAACCAGAGATGTCCCCCAGCAGGACAGCACCCCACTTGTCCATCTGAGCACTCTCAGCCAGTTTGAAACAACCATCTCCAACTTTTGCTCCACTCCTTCAACCAAACTCATGTGCAGGTTTTACCACTAACAGGCTGATAGTTATCATGGTTTCTCCTCATTCAAATCCTGATTCACCCAGAAGTGAAAAAGACACGTGTGCCTCAATGTTCATCACAGCACTGTTTACAACAACCAGGGCATGGAAGTAACCTAGATTTCCTTCAGCAGACAAATGGGTAAGAAAGCTGTGGTACATAGACACAAAGGAATATTGCTCTGTCTTTAAAAAGAACACATGTGAATCCATTCCAATGAGGTGGATGAAACTGGAGCCTATTATACAGAGCGAAGTAAGTCAGAAAGGAAAACACCAATACACTATACTAAGGAATATATATTGAATTTAGGAAGATGGAGATGATAACCCTATATGGGAGACAGCAAAAGAGACACAGATTTACAGAACAGTCTTTTGGACTCTGCGGGAGACAGCGAGGGTGGGAAGATCTGAGAGAAGAGATTTTAAACATGTGTATTATCATATGTGAAAGAGATAGCCAGTCCATGTTCGATGCATAAGACAGGGTGCCCGGGACTGGTTCACTGGGCTGACCCAGAGGGAGTGGATTTGGAGGAAGATGTGAAGGGCAATCAGGAAGGGGAATACATGTACTTCCATGGCTGATTCATGTCAATATATGGCAAAACCACCACAATATTGTAAGGTAAATACCACCAATTGAAATCAATAAAATAAAATAGAATAGAACCCTTTGATAAAAAGGGCTTAATTAGTATCGAGTTTTTGACCTCCAAAAATGCCCTTCTTTTCCTTCCTTTCTTCCATCCCTCCTCCCCCCTCTTTCTTTCCTTTTCTTTCTGACTTTATAACTGTCAAAGCTTGCTTTCCATGTATAGTTATGACAAAGTCCTGGCTCTATTCCCCATGTTGTACAATGCATCCCTGAGCTCATCTTCCACCTAACTATCACTGCATGCCTCCCACTCCCCCACCTCTGTATTGCCCCACCCTCTTCCCCTCCCCGATAGTAACCAGTAGATGCTTCTTTATATTTGTGCACCTTCATTATTATCATATTCTCTATTTTGCGGTATGTTTACATTCTGTCAGTGATATCATACAGTATTTGTCAATCTCTGTCTGAGTTATTTTACTCAATTTTCTACCTTCCATGTTGCTGCAAATGTCAATATTCCGATCTTTTGATGGGGCAGCTCCTTTGTATGCCTTTTGAACAAATGGCACTGCGCCCCAAACACACACAACACACTTTCCAGCTAACTGTCCATCTCTGGATTCACACAGAGAAACTAGAAGTCCTCTTCCTCTTCTCCCATGGGAAGTGTGTCTTTGAAGGTCATTTGGAACCACTTCTTCCCCCTACTTTCTGGCAACCTGGACCTTCTGGTCCCATCTCCAACTCCACAGAAGCAGTCTCCGTCCCTCCTCAGACACTTATCCCTTCCCTGCCCTCTCTGCCCCCCCACTATCAGAGAACTCAGAGACAAATATAATTTCACATCAGCTTTATTTTATTTTATTTTTGTTATTACTGTATGCAGTTACTATAATATTCAGCATCTGTACTTTTGGCCAGTACTCAGTGGCCAGACTCCCAAGCATTTCTGAGGTGTCTAGCCATGCCCCGAAGTCACAGGCGGTCCACTGGTCCAGGTGGAATGTCAGGTGTCTCCATGGTCTCTGGGACCTCCTCTGGTTCGTTCTGATTAGCTGGAATGACAGGGGTCTCCATGGTGTCTGAGACCTCCTCTGCTTCATTCTGATTAACTGGAATGGCAGGGGTCTCCATCGTCTCTGGGACCTCCTCTGGTTCATTCTGATTAGCTGGAAATTCAAGTGTCTAAATGGTCTCTGGGACCTCCTCTGATTTATTCTGATTAGCTGGAATGGCAGGGGTCTCCATGGTCTCTGGGTCCTCCTCTGGTTCCTTCTGATTCAGCTGTTCATTTGCCTTGGAACTCTGGCTACAAAGCTTTGAGCATCTGATTTTCTTAAACTTTTTTGTGGTGGGAGTTTTCAGAGAAGTTTTCTTGGGCAGCTTTGCTGTAATGGGATTATTCACCATCACGGTTACCACGGCCACCTGGAGAAAAAAAGACAGGGAGCAAGAATGGCACTGGTTTAGGGAAGAGTGTGAACACGGATGGGAACGATGGCTTCAGGAGAAGGGGTGTGGGCAGAGAAGTGTTATGTGCCAGGCAAGGACAGGGGAGGCTGTCTTCTGGGGTGGGGTCGATGGGCAGGAGGAGTTTGGCTGGGTTCATTTCACCTTGACATTTTTTTTTTTTTCTGGACCTCAATTGATGGGAGGTCTTCATCTTCTCCTGGGTATCAGGAGGTGGGTGATCCATAATTACTCTGGAGCCATGTGGCGTCCCAGTCACCTCAGTCATTTGGAGCCTCACAGTGGTCTGCTCAGAGCCCCTGAGCACCCCTATATATACCCGTCCCCATGGAGCCTCACCCTCATGCTTTATGAGGTCAGCAAGTCTCTTCCCCACCCAATGGTGGTCCTGGGTGAGCTTTGACATCACAAAGCCACATCCTGACATGTCTAGTGGAGGATAGGGAGCAATTCAGATGCTTTTCTGGGAGAAATCAGGTATTAGTAATGCCCTAAAGAGGCCTCCAATCTCACCTGACAACCTACCTCTATGTCAACTCTGATGGGTCACACAGCAGGCAGAGTGCATCTCCTCCAAACCTTGCCCCACAGTCACACTCGATGGGCATTCATTCTGTTCTCTCTCAGCTTTCACCATTATCTCGCTTTTCATATCTAGCCTAAACGCACTCTATGACAACTAGCTTGTGCTTAAGTGTCTGAGGAAGTGAGAATCATTGCTCGTTCGTCCTGCAATAGGTTTTCATGCACCTTGAAGCCCATTGAATTCTGGGCCAGCCGACAGAAACCTTTCCATCCCGACTCCTTGTCTCATGTCTCCGTAGCTCGCCTCCATTTTCTGGTCTCCAGTCGGAAACCCTTGTCTTCAGGCTGTATGAATGCAGTGACTACACTTGCCCTTGCTCCACACGGTGCTGTCTCGTTTCAAGTCTAGAACTCAGGGTCACCTCACCAGGAGTACTACCCAGGATTGGGTGTGAACAGGGTGATGGGGAAGGGGCAGAGAACTTCATGTTTCAGGTTTTGCTGGGGGATCCCATGCAGGAAATGCCCACCTGCGCCTGATTAGTATTCCCAGGAAGGGGTGGAGCTTGCCCAGAGCTGTGTGAGCCTTGTGTGCAAAGGTCATCTCAACAAGTGCCCTCACATATCACATTTCTCATCTTGTTTTCTTTCTGGAAGCTCCCTTGGAGTTTACCTCACAGCCAACACCAAGGTGGAATTCATTTCCATGAGCAGCTGCCACAAGCTTCCAGCTTCTTGGACGAAACACTGAGTCATCCTGTCCTGTGCATCTAGTTCCCATGGTCTCTCATTGAGCTGGTTGGCTCTTGAGGAAAGGGGAAAGTATTGTGTGCTCAACCTCAGTCCTCATGTTTCCAATTGACTCGTAGGGTCCACCAGCCTGAGGTGCACCCCTGGGGACAGTTTTTTGGCTTAGTGGGTCTTCCTGGGTTTGCTGTGAAGTGTTCACATCCTGTTGTCCATTTGTTGTTTACTCACTCAGGGTCCATCACACTGCTGAACATTTTACGAGGTAGAAGAATCACGCCAGAACCAAATCCAAAGATGACTGTTAGAGATTTTAGAAGATCTTAACATCTGATAGAAAAATGGGCAAGAGGCACAAGCCAACACTGTATAAGAAAGATGTATCACTGGCCTTTAAATTTATGAAGACAAGTTTAAAGACATGAGCAGCAAGTTCACAAGAAGAGTATGGAACTAGCCCCGAACCACATTAAAACATATTAAATCTCACATAAGTAAGAGAAAACATACTAAATTTCCTTGAGACCTGAAACGCAGGCACAAGTGGCCTAGATTTTAGTAATTGCAGACAGAGACATTAAGATACTTGGAATAACAGTGTTTTGTGTTTTCTAAAAGTAAGGAGAGTCATGGAAATCATAAAATAGACCCCATTTTATCTTACTGATATGAAAAACCTAGCGTCAGCTGAAGCCCATTTTAAGGGTTTCCTGATGGCTCAGATAGAAAAAAAAAAAAAAAAAAAAAACCACCTGCAACATGGGAGAAGAGGATTCAATCCCTGGATTGGGAAGTTCCCCTGGGGGGGAATGGAAGCCTGCTCCAGTATGCTTGCCTGGAGAATCCCCATGGACAGTGGAGCCTGGCTGGCTACAGTCCATGTGGTCACAAAGAGTTGGACAAGGCTGTACAATGAAGCACAGCACAGCCCATCACATTGAATGTTTGTGAAAAAAAATTCAGGTAGGGAGGAAAGAGGGAGAAAGGGAAACAAGGGAAATGAAAGGAAGGAAAGAAAACCCTCCGTTGTTGGTGAAAACAGAGCAATCAAAGGTGTCCCCCAGCAGGAGAGAACCACACCTGTCCATCTGAGCACTCTCAACCAGTTTGAAACAACCATCTCGAAATTTGGTCCCACTCCTTCAACAAAACTTATGTGCACGTTTTACCACTAACAGGCTAATAGTCATCATGGTTTCTCTTCTTTCAAATTCTGATTCAAACAGAAGTGAACAAGACCCGTGTGCCCCATTGTTCATCACAGCACTGTTTACAATAACCAGGGAATGGAAGCACCTAGATGTCCATCAGCACACATATGGGTAAGAATGCTGTGGTACATAGACACAGTGGAATATTGCTCAGCCATTCAAAAGAACACATGTGAGTCTACTCTAATGAGGTGGATGAAATTGGAGCCTATTATACGGAGCGAAGTAAGTCAGAAAGAAAAATACCAATACACTATATTAAGGCATATACATTGAATTAGGAACATGGAGATGATAACCCTATATGGGAGACAGCAAAAGAGACACAGATTTAGAGAACAGTCTTTTGGACTCTGTGGGAGACGTCGAGGGTGGGATTATCTGAGAGACTAGCATTGAATCATGTATATTATCATATGTGAAAGGGATAGCCAGTCCATGTTCGATGCATAAGACTGGGTGCCCAGGACTGGTGCACTGGGCTGACCCAGAGGGATTGGATTCGGAGGAAGATGTGAGGGAGAATCAGGATGGGGAATACATGTACTCCCATGGCTGATTCATGTCAATGTATTGCCAAAACCACCACAATATTGTAAAGTAAATACTCACCAATTAAAATAAATAAAATAAAATAAAATAAAATACATTCCTTTGCCAAAAAGTGCCCAATCAGTATTGGCTTTTTGACCTCCAAAAACGCCCTTCTTTTCCTTCCTTGCTTCCCTCCTTCCTCTCCCCTCTGTCTTTCCTTTTCTTTCTGATTCTACAACTGTTAAAGCTTGCTTTCCATGTATAGTTATGACAAAGTCCTGGCTCTATTCCCCATGTTGTACATTGCATCCCTGAGCTCATCTTCCACCTAACTATCACTGTGTGCCTCCCAATCCCTCACCTCTGTATTGCCCCGCCCTCTTCCCGTCCCGGCTGGTAACCAGTAGATGCTTCTCTATATTTGTGCACCTCCATTGTTATCATATTCTCTACTTTGCGGTATGTTTACATTCTATAAGTGATATGATACAGTATTTGTCAATCTCTGTCTGAGACATTTTACTCAATATTCCACCTGCCATGTTGCTGCAAATGTCAATATTCCATTCTTTTGATGGGGCAGCTCCTTTGTATGCCTTTTTTAAAAAATGGCACTGCCCCCTAACAAACGACACAGATCCCCAGCTAAGTGTCCATCTCTGCACTCACACAGAGAAACTCCAAGTCCTCTTCCTCTTCTCCCATGGGAAGTATGTCTTTGAAGCTCAGACTGGAACCAGTTCTTCCCCCTACTATCTGGCAACCTGGACCTTCTGGTCCCATCTCCAACTAAACAGAAGCCATCTCCCTCCCTCCTCACACACTTATCACTTCCGTGGCCTCTCTGCCCCCCACTATCAGAGAACTCAGAGACAAACATAATTTCACATCAGCTTCATTTTATTTTATTTTTGTTATTAGTGTATGCAGTTGCTATAATATTCAGCATCTGTAATTTTGGCCATTACTCAGTGGCCAGACCCCCTAACATTGCTGAGGTGTCTAGCCATGCTGCGAAGTCACTCGCTGTCCACTGGTCCAGCTGGAATGGCAGGTGTCTCCATGGTCTCTGGGACCTCATCTGCTTCGTTCTCATTAGCTGGAATGGCAGGGGTCTCCATGGTGTCTGGGACCTCCTCTGGTTCCTTCTGATTACCTGGAATGGCAGGGGTCTCCATGGTCTCTAGGACCTCCTCTGGTTCCTTCTGATTAGCTGGAATGGCAGGGTTGTCCGTGGTCTCTGGGGCCTCCTCTGGTTCCTTCTGATTAACTGGAATGGCAGGGCTATCCATGGTCTCTGGGACCTCCTCTGTTTCCTTCTGATTCAGCTGTTCCTTCGCCTTGGAACTCTGGCTAAAGAGCTTTGAGCATCTGATTTGCTTAAGCTTTTTTTGGTGGGAGTTTTCTGAAAAATTTTACTGTGCAGCTTTGCTGGAATGGGATTGTTAACCCTCATGGTTACCCAGGCCACCTGCAGAAAACAAGAGAGGGAGCAAAGATTGGCACTGGTTTAGGGAAGAGTGTGAAGACAAGTGGGAACCATGGCTTCAGGAGAAGGGGTTTGGACACAGAAGTGTTATGTGCCAGATAAGGTCAGGGGAGGGTGTCTTTTGGAGTGGCGTAGATGGGCAAGAGGAGTTTTGCTGGGTTAAGCTCACCTTGACATTTTTTCTGGACATCAATTGATAGGAGGTCTTCATCTTCTCCTGGGTAAAAGGAGGTGGGTATTCCATAACTACTCAGGAGCCTTGTGGCTTCCCAGTCACCTCAGTCATTATGAGGACTCACAGTGGTCTGCTCTGGGCCCTGAGTAACCCTATATATACCCGTCCCCATGGAGCCTCACCCTCATGCTTTATGAGGTCAGCAAGCCTCTTCTCCAGCCAATGGTGGCCCTGGATGAGCTTTGACATCACAAAGCCCCATCCTGACATGTCTAGAGGAGAATGGGAAGCAATTCAGATGTATTGCTGTTAGAAATGAGGCATTTGTAATACCTTAAAGAGGCCTCCAAACTCACCTGCCACCCTCAATTCTATTTCAACTCTGATGGGTCATGTAGCAGGCAGAGTGCATCTCCTCGAAACCTTGCCCCACAGCCACACTCCTCGGGCATTCATTCTGTTCTCTCTCAGGTTTCACCATTATCTAGCTTTTCATATCTTGCTAAACTCCCTCCATGACAACTAGGTTGTGTTTAAGTGTCTGTGGAAGAGAGAATCATTGCTCGTTCATCCTGCAATGCGGTCTTAGTGCACCTTGAAGCCCATTGAATTCTGGGCCAGCCGACAGAAACCTTTCCATCCCACCTCCTTGTCTCTGTGTTTCCGGAGCTCTCCTCCATTTTCTGGGCTCCAGTTGGAAACCCTAGTCTTCAGGCTGTGAGAATGCAGTGAATACATTTACCCTTGCTCCACAAGGAGCTGTCTCGTTTCAAGTCTAGGACTCAGGGTCACCTCACTAGGAGTACTACCAAGGCTTTTGTTTGAATAGGGTGATTGCGAAGTGGCAGACAAATGCATGTATCAGGTTGTGCTGGGGGATCCCGTGCAGGATATGCCCACCTGCAGCTGATTACTGTTCCCAGCAAGGGGTGGAGCTTGCCCAGAGCTGTGTGAGCCTTGTGTGCAAAGGTCTTCTCATCACGTGCCCTCACAAATCTCTTTTCTCATCTTGTTTTCTTGCTGGAAGCCCCCGTGGAGCTTACCTAACATCCACAACCAATGTGAAATTCATTTCCATGAGCAGCTGCCACAAGCTTCCAGCTTCTTGGATGAAACACTGAGTCATCCTGTCCTGTGCATCTAGTTCCCATGGTCTCTCATTGAGCTGGTTGGCTCTGGAAGAAAGGGGAATGGACTGTGTGCTCCACCTCAGTCCTCGTTTTTCCAATTGACTCATAGGGTCAACCAGCCAGTGGTGTACCCCTGGGGACAGTTTGTGGGCTTAGTGTGTCTACTTGGGTTTCCTGTGAAGAGTTCAAATCCTGGTGTCCACTTGTTGCTTTCTCTCCCAGGGTCGATCACACTGCTGAATATTTTAAGATGTAGAAAAAGCACACAATAAGCTAACCCAAAAGATGACTCTTTGGGTTTTTGAAGTACTTAACAGCTGTTAGAAAAATGGGCAAGAGACATGAGCCGACACTTTATAAGAAAGATGTATCACTGGCCTTTAAGTTTATGAAGACTTGTTTAAAGACATGAGCAGTCAATTAAAAGAAGAGTATGGAACTAGCTTCGAATCACGTTAAGAATATATTAAATCCCACAAAGGTAAGAAAAATCATACTAAAATTCCGTTGAGACCTGAAATGCAGGCAGAAGGGGTGTAGATTTTAGTAATTGCAGACAGACACATTAGGATACTTTCAATAACTGTGTATTGTGTGTACTAAAAGTAAGGAGGGACATGGAAATCCTAAAATAAACCCCATTTGATCTTACAGATATGAAAATCATAGCATCAGATGAAGCCCATTTTAAGGGTTACCTGATGCCTCAGACAGTAAAAGACAAACAAACAAACAACAACAACAAAAAAAAAAAACTGACCTGCAACATGGGAGACGAGGATTCAATCCCTGGGTTGGGAAGATCCCTTGGAGGGGGAATGGCAACCTGTTCCAGTATGCTTGCCTGGAGAATCCCCACGGACAGAGGAGTCTGGCGGGCTACAGTCCATGGGGTCACAAAGAGTTGGACACGGCTGAGCAATGAAGCACAGCACAAGAAAGCACTTTGAATGTTTTTGAAAGAAATTCAGGTAGGGAGGAAAGAGGGAGAAAGTGAAACAAGAGAAATGAAAGGAAGGAAAGAAAATCCTCTGTTGCTGGTGAGAAAAGAGCAACCAGAGATGTCCTGCAGTAGGACAACACCACACATGTCCATCTGAGCACTCTCAGACGGTTTGAAACAACCATAACCAATTTTGGTCCGATTCCTTCAACCAAACTCATGGGCAGGGTTTACCACTAACAGGCTAATAGTCATCGTGTTTTCTCCTATTCAAATCGTGATTTACCCAGAAGTGAAAAAGACAGGTGTGCCCCAATGTTCATCACAGCACTGTTTACAATGACCAGGGCATGGAAGCAACCTAAATGTTCATCAGCTGACAAATGGGTAAGAAAGCTGTGGTACATAGACACAGTGGAATATTGTTCAGCCATTAAAAAGAACACATGTGAATCCATTCTAATGAGGTGGATGAAACTGGAGCCTATTATACAGAGCGAAGTAAGTCAGAAAGAATAACAAAAATACACTATACTAAGGCATATATATACTGAATTTAGGAAGATGGAGATGATAATCCTATATTGGAGATAGCAAAAGAGACACAGATTTACAGAACAGTCTTTTGGACTCTGTGGGAGAAGGCGAGGGTGGGATGATCTGAGAGAATAGCATTGAAACATGTATATTATCATATGTGAAATGGAGAGCCAGTCCATTTTTGATGCATAAGACAGGGTGCCCAGGACTGGTTCACTGGGCTGACCCAGAGGGATTGGATGGGGAGGGAGGTTGGAGGGGGGAACAGGATGGGGAACACATGTACACCCATGGCTGATTCATGTCAATGTATGGCAAAAAAAGCCACAATATTGTAAACTAATTACCCACCAATTAAAATAAAATAAAATAAAAATGCATTGCTTTGCCAAAATTTCCTAAGCAGTATTGGCTTTTTGATCTCCAAAAATGCCATTCTTTCCCTTCTTTCTTCCCTCTTTTCTCCCCACTCTTTCTGTCTTTCTCTTTCTTATTATACAACTGTTACAGCTTACTTTTCATTTATAGTTATGACAAAGTCCTGGATCTAGTCCCCATGTTGTACAATGCATCCCTGAGCTCATCTTCCACCTAACTATCACTGCGTGCCTCCCACTCCCCCACATCTGTATTGCCCTGCCCTCTTCCCCTCCCCTCTGGTAACCAGTAGATGCTTCTCTATATTTGTGCACCTCCATTATTATCATATTCTCTACTTTGCAGTATGTCTAGATTCTATAAGTGATATCATACAGTATTTGTCTATCTCTATCTGAGTTTATTACTCAATATTCTACCTTCCATGTTGCTGCAAATGTCAGTATTCCATTCTTGTGATGGGGCAGCTCCTCTGTATGCCTTTTTAACAAATGGCACTGCCCCCCCCCCCAGACGACACAGCTCCCCAGCTAAGTGTCCATCTCTGCACTCACACAGAGAAACTCCTAGTCCTCTTCCCCTTCTCCCATGGGAAGTATGTCTTTGAAGCTCAGTCTGGAACCAGTTCTTCCCCCTTCTTTCAAGCAAACTGGACATTCTGGTCCCATCTCCAACTCCACAGAAGCCGTCTCCCTCCCTCCTTACACACTTATCCCTTCCCTGTCCTCTCTGCCACCCATATCAGAGAACGCAGAGACAAACATAATTTCTCATCAGCTTGATTTTATTTTATTTTTGTTATTAATGTATACAGTTGCTATAATATTCAGCATCTGTACTGTTGGCCAGTACTCAGCGATGAGACACCCGAGCATTTCTGAGGTGTCTAGCCATGCCCCGAAGTCACTGGTTGTCCACTGGTCCAGTTGGAATGGCAGGGGTCTCCATGGTCTCTGGGACCTCCTCTGGTTTGTTCTGAGTAGCTAGAATGGCAGGGGTCTCCATGGTCTCTGGGACATCCTCTGCTTCATTCTGATTAACTGGAATGTCAGGGGTCTTCATGGTCTCAGGGACCTCCTCTGATTCATTCTGATTAGCATGAATGGCAGGGTTGTCCATGGTCTCTGGGACCTCCTATGCTTCATTCTGTTTAACTGGAATGGGAGGGTTCTCCATGGTCTCTGGGACCTCCTCTGAGAAATTTTATTGTTGAGCTTTGCAGGAATGGGGTTATTCACCCTCACGGTTATCCTGCCCACCTGGAAAAAACAAGACAGGGAGCAAGAATGGCACTGGTTTAGGGAAAAGTGTGAAGACATGTGGGAACGATGGCTTCAGGAGAAGAGGTGTGGACAGAGAAGGATTATGTGCCAGGCAAGGAGAGGGGACGGTGTCTTTTGCAGTGAGGTCGATGGGCAAGAGGAGTTTGGCTGGGTTCAGCTCACCTTGATATTTTTTCCAGATCTCTATTGATAGGAGGTCTTCACCTTCTCCTGGGTAACAGGAGGTGGGTCTTCCATAACTACTCTGGAGCCTTGTGGCTTCCCAGCCACCTCAGTCATTTGGAGGATTCAGAGTTGTCTGCTCAGGGCCCCTGAGCACCCCTATATATACCCGTCCCCATGGAGCCTCACCCTCATGCTTTATGAGGTCAGCAAATCTCTTCCCCAGCCAATGGTGGCCCTGGGTGAGATTGGACATCACAGAGCCCCATCCTGACATGTCTAGCAGAGAATGGGGAGCAATTCAGATGATTTCCTGGGAGAAATGAGGCATTTGTAATGCCTTAAAATGGCCTCCAAACTCAACTGCCACCCTACCTCTATGTCAACTCTGATGGTTACACAGCAGGCATAGTGCATCTCCTTGAAACCTTGCCCCACATCCACACTCCTCACACATTCATTCTGGTCTCTCTCAGGTTTCACCATTATCTAGCTTTTCATATTGTGTCTAAACTCCCTCCATGACAACTAGGTTGTGTTTATGTGTCTGTGGAAGAGAGAATCATTCCACGTTCCACCTGCAATGTGGTCTTAATGCACCTTGAAGCCCATTTCCTTCTGGGCCAGCTGACAGAAAATTTCCATCCTGCCTCCTTGTCTCAGTGTTCCCGGAGTTCTCCTACTTTTTCTGGTCTCCAGTGGGAAACACTTGTCTTCAGGCTGTGAGAATGCAGTGAATACACTGGCCCTTGCTCCACACGGAGCTGTCTCGATTCAAGTCTAGGACTCAGGGTCACCTCACCAGGAGTACTACCCAGGCTTCGGTTTGAACAGGGTGATGGGGAAGTGGCAGAGAAATGCATGTTTCAGATTGTGCTGGGGGATCCCATGCAGGAAATGCCCAGCTGTGTCTGATTAGTATTCCCAGCAAGGGGTGGAGCTTGCCAAGAGCTGTGTGAGCCTTGTGTGCAAAGGTCTTCTCAACACGTACCCTCACAAATCTCTTTGCTCATCTTGTTTTCTTGCTGGAAGCTCCCTTCGAGCTTACCTCACAGCCAAAACCAACGTGGAATTCATTTCCATGAGCAGCTGCCACAAGCTTCCAGCTTCTTGGACGAAACACTGAGTCATCCTGTCCTGTGCATCTATTTCCCATGGTCTCTCATTGAGCTGGTTGGCTCTGAAGGAAAGGGGAACGTATTGTGTGCTCCACCACTGTCCTCGTTTTTCCAATTGACTCGTAGGGTCAACCAGACTGAGGTGCACCCCTGGGGACAGTTTGTTGGCTTAGTGGGTCTTCCTGGGTTTCCTGTGAAGTGTTCACATCCTGGTGTCCACTTGTTGCTTACTCATCCAGGGTCCATCACACTGCTCAATATTTTAAGGGGTAGAAAAAGCAGGCCATAGGAAAACACAAAAGATGACGCTTAGAATTTTTAGAAGATGTTAAAACCTGATAGAATAATGGGCAAGCGGCATGAGCCAACACTTTATAAGAAAGATGTATCACAGTCCTTTAAATTTATGAAGACATGTTTAAAGACATGAGCAGCAAATTCACAAGTAGAGTATGGAACTAGCCCCAAACCACGTTAAGAACATAGTAAAACTCACGAAGTTAAGAAATATCATACTAAAATTCCCTTTGAAACCTGAAAAGCAGGGAGAATTGGCATAGATTTTAGTTATTGCAGACAGAGACATTAAGATAGTTGGAATAAATGTGTTTCGTGTGTTCTAAATGTAAGGAGAGATGTGGAAATCCTAAAATAGACCCTGTTTGATCTTATAGATATGAAAAACATAATGTCAGATGAAGCCTATTTTAAGGGTTTCATGATGGCTCAGACAGTAAAAAAAAAAAAAAAAAAAAAAATACCCACCTGCAACATGGGAGACCAGGATTCAATCCCTGGGTTGGGAAGATACCCTGGAGGGGGCAATGCAGCCTGCTCTAGTATGCTTGCCTGGAGAACCCCCATGCACAGAGGAGCCTTGCGGGCTACAGTCTATGGGGTCACAAAGAGTTGGACACAGCTGAACAATGAACCACATCACAGCACAGCACATTGAATATTTGTGAAAAAACTCAGGTAGGGAGGAAAGAGGGAGAAAGGGAAACAAGGGAAGTGAAAGGAAGGAAAGAAAATCCTCTGTTGCCTGTGAGAACAGAGCATCCAGAGATGTCCCCCAGCAGGACAACACCACACATGTCCATCTGAGCACTCTCAGACGGTTTGAAACAACCATCTCCAACTTTGGTCCCATTCCTTCAACCAAACACATGTGCAGGGTTTACTACTAACAGGCTAATAGTCATCGTGTTTTCTCCTATTCAAATCGTGATTCACCCAGACTTGAAAAAGACACGTGTGCCCCAATGTTCATCACAGCATTTTTTACAATAACCAGGGCATGTAAGCAACCTAAATTTCCATCAGCAGACAAATGGGTAAGAAAGCTGTGGTACATAGACACAGTGGAATATTGCTCAGCCATTAAAAAAAACACATTTGAATCCATTCTGATGATGTGGATGAAACTGGAGCCTATTATTCAGAGCGAAGTAACTCAGGAAGAAAAACACCAATAAACTATAGCAAGGCATATATATTGAATTTAGGAAGATGGAGATGATAACCCTATATGGGAGACAGCAAAAGAGACACAGATTTATAGAACAGTCTTTTGGACTCTGTGGGAGACGGCGAGGGTCAGATGATCTGAGAGAATAGCATTGAAACCTGTATATTATCATATGTAAAAGGGATAGCCAGTCCATGTCAATGCATAAGATAGGGTGCTCAAGGCTGGTGCACTTGGCTGACCCAGACGGATGGAATTGGGAGGGATGTGGGAGGGGGAATCAGGATGGGGAACACATGTACACCCATGGCTGATTCATGTCAATGTATGGCCAAATCCACCACAATATTGTAAAGTAATTGTTATGCCGGATGTCCGAATCCCTGAATGGGAAGAGAGAAGGCCTTCAAGACAATGCAACTCGCAGGAAGGGAAGTTTATTACTGACTCGAGCCAGGACTCTCTGCTCACAACCAACTCAGTGGTGTGAGTCAGAGAGCCCCGAGCCCAAGAGGTTACACAAATTTATAGAGTGAGAAGTGGATTGGTTACACATTTGCAAAGCAATTTTGTTGGTCAATACTTTCGCGGGCGGGTTTTTCCTGGGGGTTTCCGCCCCATTCCTAATTTCCTAATTGACAAACATTGGTCAGTGTGAAGTGAAAGCTAGTTCGTCCTAATTGGCAAACAGTGGTCAGGGTTAAGTGAAAGCTACCTGGTAATCTTATCAAGTAGGACGGCCTACTCCTAATCTAAGCTGCGTTACTTCTGCTCGCCTCACATTCCCCTCTGTCTGTTGTTCAAGTAGAGGAATCTTCCTCTTTTCCATCTTGGGCCGCTGACACTATAAGTGGACCCAGGAGGGTGCATTCCTGAAGTCTTGTTGAGCAGCTCATGAGTCTTCCCGTCGCTGATCAGCAGGAGAATTAGGAGACCTCCTGGCGGATGAGTTTCAGTACGGGTGAGGACTCCTCTTTCATTTCCTGTTCTTCCGATGTGGCTTGCCACACGTGATTGCAGTGAACCCAGGGTCCAACCCCATAGGAGTGGTATGGAGAACAACACAAGGGCCTTTCCATCTAGGTTTTAAGGGCAGCTTATAAGGGGTGTTACGTGCCTGAAAGAGTGAGAAAGGAAGAAAGCTCACCCAGTCCCCGCCAGTCTCTATTGCCAACTTTGTCAAAGTTTCTTTTAGGGTCCGATTCATTCTCTCAACCTGTCCTGAGCTCTGGGGATTATATTCACAATGTAACTTCCATTTTGTCCCCAGAGCTTGGGCCAACCCTTGTACAATCTGGCTCACAAAGGCAGGTCCGTTATCAGAGCCCATAGTCACCGGCAGCCCGTACCTAAGCATTATCTCCTCTAAGATCTTTTTAGCAACCACTATTGCTGTCTCTCCCTTAGTGGGGAAGGCTTCCACCCACCCTAAGAAGGTATCTACCAGAACCAACATATAGCAATACCCCTACTTGCCTGGCCTTACCTCAGGGAAATCTATCTCCCAGTGTTGCCCTGGCTCTTCCTCTCGGTACCTTGTTCCCGTGTTCTGCTTTTTCCCTGTCCTCATCAGCTGGCACACTTTGCAAGCCTGGATTATCTCTCATCCAGTTGTATTTTCCTCAAACACTGATCAACACGCAGATTCAGTCCATATTTGCTTTCATTTATCTACTGAGTGTACCCAAGCTTCTTCTTCAGAGACTCTGGCATCTCAGGGGGAGGAGGGCGAGAGAACCTGAAGTAGACCTTCACAGAGTGAAGTCAGAAGTCAGAGTGCCGATCATGATGATGTGGGCAAAGAGTCCCTTCCATACACCTCTAAATCCAAGTCTCTTGAGGACCTGAGAGGCATTGCTACCCTTCTCTTTATGCAACACAGACACCATGGAATCAGCAACAGTACGTTCAAAGCAGGCAAACTTCATCATGGTGTATGGTATCTGTCTCATCCAAAGAGGAGCAACCCCATTATAGAACGCCTTTAAGCCTTCTTCCTTATACATTTTGGGAGCTGCATCCCTCAGAGTGTTAGCATAACCTGGTTGGGCTTGAATTTGAACCTTAGCAGCTTCCATAGGAGCCAGAGCAATGTCAGCAAAGAATGCAGCACTGGCAGAGGCAGCCAAATACAGTGATGTGCACCACAGATAGGCATTCTCCTCTCCAAGCATGTACTTCATAAAAGCCAAACTTGCAGAGCCCCTGCAGGGAGTAGCCAATGAGGGTCAGGGCCCATCCTTTGGCCAAACCACGGAAACCATTCTCTTTGAGTGTAACTGAAAATCCATTAAGAATGCCCTTGTACTCCTGTAGGTCCACCTGCATACGTCATTTCAATAAATCCAGAGGAACAACAGCAGTGTGTGTCAGACCACAACTTAAGACCCCACCAAAGCCACACAGTGCATAAAACTTCGCAGAGCCATATTCACAACTGTACTCTTCTACTGCAGTGGCTCCCGCTTTCCTTTGCCCATCTTTTACATAGCTGCTCCCATCGGTGAACCATCATGGAGCTACAAACAGCTGGAATGGCTTATTTTGGGATAGGTAGGGCAAGGGCTGGGGCTTCTAGTAGGGCCCATCTGAGTGTCTGGAAAGCCTGTTTCATTGTCTCAGTCCAAGTCCAGCTTGGGGTCTCTTTACTTCCCTCATACAAGGGCCGGGCCTTCTCAGCAAACCCCATGGTCCACAGTCTGCAATATCCAACAGTCCCCAGAAACTCTCTCACCTGGCGTGGGGTCTTGGGCCTTCGTGGCCTGGGTTAGCCACCTTTGCCCCTGCCTGATCTTATACCCCAAACAGGTGACCTCTTGCCGGGCTATTAGCAGAAGGACCTCTGGGTGGCAAGTCCGATATTCGTAGAGGTCCTCACTCAGAGCCTCTTGAACCTCTGTGGGATTACCGGTTGGCCTTCCCCCTCAGTCCACTCAAAGGCAAATATCTCCTGGCTCTGGGCCGCCAGGGGTAGGCTGAAAAAGGCATCTTTCAAGTCCAACACAGAGTACCAAGTGTACTCAGGCAGCAAACTGCTCAGGAGGGTATACGGGTTAGATGTCACTCACTGTTTGTTGACTTCTCGCAGGTAATCTGTCCCCCCAGCTTCTTTACTGGCAGTAAGGGGGTGTTCCAAGGGGATTGACACCACTTGAGAATTCCAGCATTCATGAGACGTCGAATGTGGGGAGTGATCCTCCACCGGGCTTCCTGGCTCATGGGGTACTATCTCACCCTCACAGGAGCTGCCTAGGCCTTTAGCTTGATGACGACCAGATGTCTGTTTGGCCAGTCCCATCCCTGCCATTTCAGCCCAGGCCAACGGGTATTTATTCATCTCTTAAGACTAGGGATAAGACATGTATCAGCTGTCCAAGTCCATCCATGACTGTCATTCTCCCAGCTCTGTAGGCTTAACTGAATAAAACCCAATGGCCTCCTCTTTCTTCCACAGAATCTTAGCATAATCAGTACTGCTATGACACAGGAATGGGATCTCATTTCTCTCCATTTCCTGCTTTAACCACTCTCTCCCCAAGAGTTCTCACCTGCTTAAGCCCCTCTCTAGAAGGGACAGATGTTTTCACAATATCATCAATAGCCCACCACTGATCAGCAAGATAAAGCACCACAGCTGTGAGTGAGTCTTCAGGTGCAAAAGAGCAAGAACTTTCTGGGTCTGATCTCCACCATAGAGAGATACAAAGTCTACATTTGACAGGCTAATAGGCAGCAGAATTTTCCAGTTCCTCATGACTGCAATTATCCAATATATACCCAGGACTAGGGGAGGGGTGCCGAGTTTTGACTCCCCTAGTCACTGCCTTCCCCCGCATATAGAACTTGAGTTCCAGGGGAGATTCTCTCTGTGGGTCATACCTCTCCTCAGGTCCCTCTTAGGGCACTCGTTTTTCCAGTGCCCCTGTTCTTTGCAGTAGGCGCACTGATCTTCCTTTAGGGCCTGCCTTTTTTATTTCTGTTTTTCTCCCATAATCTGGGCTAGCTCCCTCTGGTTCTACTGGTTTTCCCTCATTCTATAGTCTCTATCTTCCTTCCTGATCTTCTCAGCTAATTCCCTTTCCTCCTCTCGAATTCGTTCTTCCCTTTGTTCTGGGGTCTCCCTATTATTAAATACCTTTTCAGCTGCTTTCAATAAATCCTGTATCATCTGTTCTCCCAATCTCTCTATCTTTTGTAATTTCTTCCTAATATCTGGGGCTGCCTGATTTACAAACGCTAACAGAACTGCAGCACGTGACTCCTCAGCCTGAGGATACATAGGTGTATACTGCCTGAAAGCTTCCATTAGCCTCTCTAGGAAGGCTGCCAGGCTCTCAGTGGGCTCTTGCCTTACTAAATTTACCTTTGCCAAATTTGTCGGCTTTCTTGCTGGGGCCCACAGGCCAGCCATCAGAGTCTGGCGGTACACTCGGAGATGCTCCTTACCTTCCGCTCGCTCAAAATCCCAGTTAGGCCGCAACAGAGGAAACCCCTTGTCCACGAGATGAGGCTGGGCGGTTGGCCTCCCATTGGCCCCTGGGACCCGTTTCCATGCTTCTGCCAGAATTCGCTCCTGCAACAGCTGCTGACAATCATAGTGAAAGGAGAGTTTCACCTGGTTGGGCTCTAGTTATTGAGGCTCACGTATTGTAGGGCCTTCAGAGTCCGCCAGAGTGTAGCCCTGGCCGGGACTCATCAATTGCCCCCACAACTGCTCGCCTGTTCACTGAAACTCCTGAAAAGAGTGGGAATTGAACCAGAGACAATGCCAGGACACACACAAACATGGACAAACATGGAGAGCCAAAGACAAACACACGGACTGACAAATGTCGGCCGACAACACAGCGCTGGGTTTTTGGGCCCCCTGACCAGACTCGGGATCAGGAGAGGAACTTTCCTTCCCACAGAGCCAGCTGCCTTCCAGCGGGATCGCTGGCCTCGGCCTTTATCTGGCTGGAGAAAGCTTTCTCCTGTGCCAGATACCTTCCTGCTTTACAGCAGGGCCCCAGAATTACTCTGGACTTCCTGTGCCAGATACCTTCCTGCTTTACAGCAGGGCCCCAGAATTACTCTGCACTTCCTGTCCTTCCTAAGACAATGCCGGCACACACACAAACACAGAGAGCCAAAGACAAACACATGGACAGCTGACAACACAGCACTGGGTTTTTCGGCCCCCTGAGTTTTCGTGAGCACAGGTGCTATTACCTATCCTTCCCCTCTGTCCTGGAAGTGTTCTCTTCCCCCGGTAAAGGGATCCCGGATGAGCCGCCAAATGTTATGCCCGATGTCCAAATCCCCGAGCGAGAAGAGAGAAGGCCTCCAAGACAATGCAACTCGCAGGAAGGGAAGTTTAATACTGACTCGAGCCAGGACTCTCCGCCTGCAACCAAAGCAGTGGTGTGAGTCAGAGAGCCCCGAGTCCAAGCTGTTACACAAATTCATAGGGTGAGAAGCAGATTGGTTACACGTTTGCAAAGCAATTTTATTGGTCAATTCTTTCGAGCACGCAGGACTTTCCTGGGTGTTTTCGTCACGTTCCTAATTTCCTAATAGGCAAACATCACTCAGTGTTAAGTGAAAGCTAATTGGTCCTAACTGGCAAACAGTGGTCAGCATTAAGCGAAAGCTACCTGATAATCTAACCAAGTAGGAAGGCCTACAGCTAATCTAAGTTGCTTTACTTCTGCTCATCTCACAGTAATTACCCACCAATTAAAATAAATAAAATAAAATAAAATACATTCCTTTGTCAAAAACGGCCTAATCAGTATTGGCTTTTTGACCACCAGAAAAGCCATTCTTTTCCTTCCTTTCTTCCCTCCTTCTTCCCCCCTCTTTCTTTCCTTTTCTTTCTGATTATAAAACTGTTAAAGCTTGCTTTCCATTTATAGTTATGACAAACTCTTGGCTCTATTCCCCATGTTGTACAATACATACCTGAGCTCATCTTCCACCTAACTATCACTGCATGCCTCCCACTCCCCCACCTCTGTATTGCCCGTCCTCTTCCCCTCCCCGCTGGTAACCAGTAGATGTTTCTCTATATCTGTGCGCCTCCATTTTATCATATTCTCTACTTTGCAGTATGTTTACATTCTATAAGTGATATCATACAGTATTTGTCAATCTCTGTCTGAGACATTTTAATCAATATTCCACTTGCCACGTTGCTACAAATGTCAATATTCTATTCTTTTGATGGGGCAGCTCCTTTGTATGCCTTTTGAACAAATGGCACTGCCCCCCCACACACGACACAGCTCCGCAGCTAAGTGTACATCTCTGCACTCGCACAGAGAAACACCAAGTCCCCTTCCTCTTCTACCATGGGAAGTGTGCCTTTGAAGCTCTGTCTGGACCCAGTTCTTCCCCCTATTTTCTGTCAAACTGAAACTTCTGGTCCTATCTCCAACTCCACAGAAGCCATCTCGCTGCGTTCTCACACACTTATCCCTTCCCTGCCCTCTCCGCCCCCCACTATCAGAGAACTCAGAGACAAATATAATTTCATATTAGCTTTATTTTATTTTGTTATTAGTGTGTGCAGTTGCTATAATATTCAACATCTGTACTTTTTGCCAGTACTCAGCGGCCAGACTCCCAAGCATTTCTGAAGTGTCTAGCCATGCCCCGATGTCCCTGGCCGTCCACTGGTCCACTAGAATGGCAGGGGTCTCCATGGCCTCTGGGACATCCTCTAGTTCATTCTAATTAGCTGGAATGGCAGGGGACTCTACGGTGTCTGGGAACTCCTCTGGTTCCTTCTGATTAGCTGGAATGGCAAGGCTCTTCATGGTTTCTGTGACCTCCACTGGCTTCTTCTGATTACCTGGAAATGCAGGGGTCTCCATGGTCTCTGGGTACTCCTCTGATTCATTCTGATTAGCTGGAATGGCAGGGATCTCCAAGGTTTCTGGGACCTCCTCTGGTTCCTTCTGATTACCTGGAAATACTGGAGTCTCCATGGTCTCTGGGACGTCCTCTGGTTCCTTCTGATTCAACTGTTCATTCACCTTGGAACTCTGGCAACAGAGCTTTGAGCATCTGATTTTCTTAAGCTTTTTTGTGGTGGGAGTTTTCAGAGAAGATTTCTTGGGCAGCGTTATCAGAATGGGATTATTCATCCTCACGGTTACCCTGGCCACCTGGAGAAAACAAGACAGAGAGCAAGAATGGCACTGGTTTAGGGAAGAGTGTGAAGACAGGTGGGAATGATGGCTTCAGGAGAAGGGCTGTGGGCAGAGAAGGGTTATGTGCCAGGCAAGGACAGGGGAGGGTGTCTTCTGGGGAGGGGTCAATGTGCAAGAAGAGTTTGGCTGGGTTAAGCTCACCTTGAATTTTTTTCTGGACATCAATTGATAGGAGGTCTTCATATTCTCCTGGGTAACAGGAGGTGGGTGTTCCAAAACTACTCTGGGGCCTTGTGGCTTCCCTGTCACCTCAGTCATTTGGAGGACTCACAGTGATCTGCTCAGGGCCCCTGAGCACCCCTATATATACCCTTCCCCATGGAGCCTCACCCTCATGCTTTATGAGGTCAGCAAGTCCCTTCCCCTGCCAACGGTGGCTATGGGTAAGGTTTGACAACACAAAGCCCCATCCTGACATGTCTAGCAGAGGATGGGGAGCAATTGAGATGATTTGCTGGGAGAAATGAGGCATTTCTAATGCCCTCAAGAGGCCTCCAAAATCACCTGCCACCCTCACCTCTATGTCAACTCTCATGGGTCACACAGCAGGTAGAGTGCATCTCCTCCAAACCTTGCCACACAGCCACACTCCTCAGGCTTTCATTCTGTTCTGTCTCAGCTTTCACCATTATCTAGCTTTTTATATCTTGCCTAAACTCCCTCCATGACAACTAGGTTGTGTTTAAGTGTCTGTGGAAGCGAGAATCATTGCTCGTTCGTCCTGCAATGTGGTCTTAATGCACCTTGAAGCCCATTAAATTCTGGGCCAGAAGACAGAAACCTTTCCACCTGTCTCCTTGTGTCAGTGTTCCCGGAGCTCGCCTCCATTTTCTGGTCTCCAGTCAGAAACCCTTCTCTTCAGGCTGTGAGAATGCAGTGAATAAACTGGCCCTTGTTCCACACGAAGCTGTCTCATTTGAAGTCTAGAACTCAGGGTCACCTAACTATGGGTACTACCCTGGGTTTGTTTTGAACGGGGTGATGGGGAAGGGGCAGAGAAAGGCAAGTTTCAGGTTGTGCTGGGAGATCCCCTGCAGGAAATGCCCACCTGTGGCTGATTAGTATTCCCAGCAAGGTGTGGTGCTTGCCCAGAGCTATGTGAGCCTTGTGTGCAAAGGTCTTCTCAACACGTGCCCTGAAAAATCTCTTTTCTCATGTTGTTTTCTTTCTGGAAGCTCCCTTGGAGCTTACCTCACAGCCAAAACCAAGGTGGAATTCATTTCCATGAGCAGCTGCCACAAGCTTCCAGCTTCTTGGATGAAACACTGAGCCATCCTGTCCTGTGCATCTAGTTCCCATGGTCTCTCATTGAGCTGGTTGGCACTGGAGGAAAGGGGAGTGGATTGTGTGCTCCACCTCAGTCCTCATTTTTCCAATTGACTCGTAGGGTCAACCAGCCTGAGGTGCACCCCTGGGGACAGGTTGTTGGCTTAGCGTGTCTTCCTGGGTTTCCTGTGAAGTGTTCACATCCTGTTGTCCTTTTGTTGCTTACTCAGCCAGGGTCCATCACACTGCTGAACATTTGAAGAGGTAGAAAAAGCATTGCATAAACAAACCCAAAAGATGACTCTTAGAATTGTTAGAAGATCTTCAAACCTGATAGAAAAATGGGCAAGAGGCAGGAGCCAACACTTTATAAGAAAGCTGTATCACTGGCCTTTAAATTTATGAAGACAGGTTTAAAGACATGAGCAGCCAATTCACAAGAAGAGTATGGAACTAGCCGTGAACCACGTTAAGAACATATTAAATCTAACGAAGGTAAGAAAAATCATACTAAAATTCCCTTGAGAACTGACACTCAGGCAGAAGTGGCATAGATTTTAGTAACTGCAGACAGAGACATTAGGATACTTGGAATAAATGTGTTTTGTGTGTTCTAAAAATAAGGAGAGTCATGGAAATCATAAAATAGACCCCATTTGATCTTACAGATATGAAAAACATAGTGTCAGATGAAGCCCATTTTAAGGGTTTCCTGATGGCTCAGATAGTATTAAAAAAAAAAAGAAAGAAAGAAAGAAAACCCACCTGCAACAGGGGAGACCAGGATTCAATCCCTGCGTTGGGAAGATCCCCTGGAGGCGGGAATGGCAGCCTGCTCCAGTATGCTGGCCTGGAGTATCCCCATGGAAAGAGGAGCCTGGCGGGCTACAGTCCATGGGGTCACAAAGAGTTGGACATGGCTGAACAACGAAGCACAGCACAGCGCAGCACATTGAATGTTTGTGAAAGAAATTCAGGTCGGGAGGAAAGAGGGAGAAAGGGAAACAAGGGAAATGAAAGGAAGGAAAGACAACCCTCCATTGCTGGTGAGAACAGAGCAACCAGAGATGTCCCCCAGCAGGACAGCACCCCACATGTCCATCTGAGCACTCTCAGCCGGTTTGAAAGAACCATCTCAAACTTTGGTCCCACTCATTCAACCAAACTCATGTGCAGGGTTTACCAATAACAGCCTAATAGTCATCATGGTTTCTCCTCATTCAAATCCTGATTCACCCAGGAGTGAAAAAGACACTTGTTCCCCAATGTTCATCACAGCACTGTTTACAATAACCAGGGAATGGAAGCAACCTAGATGTCCATCAGCAGCCAAATGGGTAAGAAAGCTGTGGTACATAGACACAATGGAATATTGCTCAGCCATTAAAAAGAACACATGGGAATCCATTCTAATGAGGTGGATGGAACTGGAGCCTATTATACAGAGCAAAGTAAGTCAGAAAGAAAAACACCAATACCCTATACTAAGGCATATATATTGAATGTAGGAAGATGGAGATGATACCCCTATATGGGAGACAGCAAAAGAGACACAGATTTCCAGAAGAGTCTTGTGGACTCTGTGGGAGACGGCGAGGGTGGGATGATCTGAGAGAATAGCATTGAAAGCTGTGTATTATCATATGTGAAAGGGATAGCCAGTCCATGTTCGATGCATAAGACAGGGTGCCCAGGACTGGTTCACTGGGCTGACCCAGAGGGACTGGATTGGGAGGAAGATGTGAGGGGGAATCAGGATGGGGAATACATGTACTCCCATGGCTAATTCATGTCAATGTATGGAAAAAACCACCACAATATTGTAAAGTAAATACCCACCAATTAAAATAAATAAAATAAAACAAAATAGAATCCTTTGATAAAAAGGGCCTAATCAGTATTGACCTTTTGACCTCCAAAAACGACATTCTTTTCCTTCCTTTCTTCCCTCCTTCCTCACCCCTCTTTCTTTCCTTTTCTTTCTGATTATACAACTGTTAAAGCTGGCTTTCCATATATACTTATGACAAAGTCCTGCCTCTATTCCCCATGTTGTACAATGCATCCCTGAACTCAACTTCCACCTTACTATCACTGCGTGCCTCCAACTCCCCGACCTCTGTATTGCCCCGCCCTCTTCCCCTCCCCCCTGGTAACCAGTAGATGCTTCTCTATATTTGTGCACCTCCATTATTATCATATTCTCTACTTTGCGGTATGTTTACACCCTATAAGTGATATCATACAGTATTTGTCAATCTCTGTCTGAGATATTTTACTCAATATTCTACCTTCCATGTTGCTCCAAATGTCAATAGTCCATTCTTTTGATGGGGCAGCTCCTTTGTATGCCTTTTGAACCAATGGCACTGTCCCCCCATACTCGACACTGCTCCCCAGCAAAGTGTCCATCTCTGCTCTCACACAGAGAAACTCCAAGTCCTCTTCCTCTTCTCCCATGGGAAGTGTGTCTTTGAAGCTCAGTCTGGAACCAGTTCTTCCCCCTACTTTCTGGCAACCTGGACCTTCTGCGCTCAATTCCAACTCCACAAAACCCATCTCCCTCCCTCCTCACACACTTATCCCTTCCCTGCCCTCTCTGCCCCCCACTATCAGAGAACTCAGACACAAACCTAATTTCACATCAGCTTGATTTTATTGTATTTTCGTTATTAGTGTATGCAGTTGCTATAATATTCAGCATCTGTACTTTTGGCCAGTACTCAGCGGCCAGACCCCCAAGCATTTCTGAGGTGTCTAGCCATGCCCCGAAGTCACTGGCTGTCCATTGGTCCAGGTGGAATGGCAGGGGTCTCCATGGTCTCTGGGACCTCCTCTGGTTCGTTCTGATTAGCTGGAATGGCAGGGGTCTCCATGGTGTCTGGGACCTCCTGTGGTTCCTTCTGATTACCTGAAATGGCAGGGGTCTCCATGTTCTCTGGGACTTCCACTGGTTCCTTCTGATTCAGCTGTTCATTCGCCTTGGAACACAGGCTACAGAGCTTTGAGCATCTGATTTTCTTAAGCTTTTTTTGTGGTGGGAGTTTTCAGAGAAGTTTTCTTGGGCAGCTTTGCCGGAATGGGATTATTCACCCTCACGGTTACGCTGGCCACCAGGAGAAAACAAGACAGGGAGCAAGAATGGCACTGGGTTAGGGAAGAGTGTGAAGACAGGTGGGAATGATGGCTTCAGGAGAAGGAGTGTGGGCAGAGAAGGGTTATGTGCTAGGCAAGGACAGGGGAGGGTATCTTCTGGGGTGGGGTCGATGGGCAAGAGGAGTTTGGCTGGGTTCAGTTCACCTTGATATTTTCTTTCTGAACCTCAATTGATAGGAGGTCTTCATCTTCTCCTGGGTAACAGGAGGTGGGTGTTCCATAACTACTCTGGAGCCTTGTGGCTTCCCAGTCACCTCAGTCATTTGGAGGACTCACAGTGGTCTGCTCAGAGCCCCTGAGCACCCCTATATATACCCGTCCCCATGGAGCCTCACCCTCATGCTTTATGAGGTCAGCAAGTCTCTTCCCCAGCCAATGGTGGCCCTGGGTGAGCTTTGACATCACAAAGCCCCATCATGAAATGTTTGGCGGAGGATGGGGAGCAATTCAGATGATTTGCTGGGAGAAATGAGGTATTAGTAATGCCCTCTAGAAGCCTCCAAACTCACCTGTCACCCTCACCTCTATGTCAACTGTGATGGGTCACACAGCAGGCAGAGTGCATCTCCTCCAAACCTTGCCCCACAGCCACACTCCTCGGACATTCATTCTGTTCTCTCTCAGCTTTCACCATTATCTAGCTGTTCATATCTTGTCTAAACACCCTCCATGACAACTAGGTTGTGTTTAAGTGTCTGTGGAAGCGAGAGTCATTGCTCGTTCGTCCTGCAATGTGGTCTTAATGCACCTTGAAGCCCATTGAATTCTGGTCCAGCAGACAGAAACCTTTCCATCCCACCTCCTTGTCTCAGTGATCCTGGAGTTCGCCTCCGTTTTCTGGTCTCCAGTCAGAAACCCTTGTCTTCAGGCTGTGAGAATGCAGTGAATACACTTGTCCTTGCTCCACACGGAGCTGTCTCGTTTGAAGTCTAGGACTCAGGGTCACCTCACTAGGAGTACTACCCAGGCTTGGGTTTGAACAGGGTGATGGGGAAGGGGTAGCGAAATGCATGTTTCAGGTTTTGCTTGGGGGTCCTATGCAGGAAATGCCCACCTGCGGCTGATTAGTATTCCCAGCACTCACCCAGAGCTGTGTGAGCCTTGTGTGCCAAGGTCTTCTCAACACGTGCCCTCACAAATCTCTTTTCTCATCTTGTTTTCTTGCTGGAAGCTCCCTTGGAGCTTACCTCACAGCCAAAACCAAGGTGGAATTCATTTCCATGAGCAGCTGCCACAAGCTTCCAGCTTCTTGGACGAAACACTGAGTCATCCTGTCCTGTGCATCTAGTTCCCATGGTCTCTCATTGAGCTGGTTGCCTCTGGAGGAAAGGAGAATGGATTGTTTGGTCCACCTCAGTCCTCGTTTTTCCAATTGACTCGTAGGGTCAACCAGGCTGAAGTGCACCCCTGGGGACAGTTTGTTGCCTTACTGGGTCTTCCTGGGATTCCTGTGAAGTGTTCACATCCTGTTTTCCCTTTGTTGCTTACTCACCCAGGGTCCATCACACTGCTGAACATTTTACGAGGTAGAAAAAGCATGCTGTAAACAAACCCAAAAGATGCCTCTTAGAATTTTTAGGAGATCCTAAAACCTGATAGAAAATGGGCAAGAGGCATGAGCCAACACTTTATAAGAAAGATGTATCACTGGCCTTTAAATTTATGAAGACATGTTTAAAGACATGAGCAGCCAATTCACAGGAAGAGTATGGAACTAGCCCCGAACCACGTTAACAACATATTAAATCTAACGAAGGTAAGACAAATCATACTAAAATTCCCTTGAGAACTGAAACTCAGGCAGTAGTGGCATAGATTTGAGTAATTGCAGACAGAGACATTAGGATAGTTGGAATAAATCTGTTTTGTGTGTTCTAAAAATAAGGAGTGTCATGTAAATCCTAATATAGACCCCATTTGATCTTACAGATATGAAACACATAGTGTCAGATGAAGCCCATTTTAAGTGTTTCCTGATGGCTCAGATATAAAAAAACAAAACAAAACAAACAAACAACAAAAAAAAAAACCACCTCAACATGGCAGAACAGGATTCAATCCCTGGGTTGGGAAGATACCCTGGAGGGGGCATGGCAGCCTGCTCCAATATTCTTGCCTGGAGAATCCCCATGGACAGAGGAGCCTGGCAGGCTACAGTCCATGAGGTCACAAAGAGTTGGACATGGCTGAACAACGAAGCACAGCACAGCGCAGCACACTGAATGTTTGTGAAAGAAATTCAGGTAGGGAGGAAAGAGGGAGAAAGGGAAACAAGGCAAATGAAAGGAAGGAAAGAAAATCCTCCATTGCTGGTGAGAACAGAGCAACCAGAGATGTCCCCCAGCAGGACAGCAACACACATGTCCATCTGAGCACTCTCAGCCAGTTTGAAACAACCATCTCCAACTTTGGTCCCACTCCTTCAACCAAACTCATGTGCAGGGTTTAACAAAAACAGACTAAGAGTCATCATGGTTTCTCCCCATTCAAATCCTGATTCACCCAGAAGTGAAAAAGACACGTGTGTCCCAATGTTCATCACAGCACTGTTTACAAGAAGCAGGGCATGGAAGCAACCTAGAAGTCCATCAGCAGACAAATGGGTAAGAACGCTGTGGTACATAGACACAGTGGAATATTGCTCAGTCATTAAAAAGAACACATGTGAACCCATTTTAATGAGGTGGATGAAACTGCAGCCTATTATACAGAGCGAAGTAAGTCAGAACGAAAAACACCATAACACTGTACTAAGTCATATATATTGAATTTAGGAAGATGGAGATGATAACCCTATATGGGAGACAGCAAAAGAGACACAGATTTACAGAACAGCCTTTGGACTCTGTGGGAGATGGCGAGGGTGGGATGATCTGTGAGAATAGCATTGAAACATGTAAATTATCATATGTGAAAGGGATAGCCAGTCCATGTTCGATGCATAAGACAGGGTGCCCAGGACTGGTTCACTGGGCTGACCCAGGGGGATTGGATTGGGAGGAAGATGTGAGGGGGAATCAGGATGGGGAATACATGTAGTCCCATGGCTGATTCATGTCAATGTATGGCAAAAACCACCACAATATTGTAACGTAAATACCCAGCAATTGAAAAAAAAAAAAAAAAATAGAATCCTTTGATAAAAAGGGCCTAATCAGTATTGACTTTTTGACCTCCAAAAACGCCCTTCTTGACCTTCCGTTCTTCCCTCCTTCCTCCGCCCTCTTTCTTTCCTTTCCTTTCTGATAGACAACTGTTAAAGCTTGCTTTCCATTTATAGTTATGACAAAGTCTTGGCTCTATTCCCCATGTTGTACAATGCATCCCTGAGCTCATCTTCCACCTAACTATCACTGCGTGCCTCCCACTTCCCCACCTCTGTATTGCCCCTCCCTCTTCCCCTCCCCGCTGGTAACCAGTAGAAATAGAGCACGTACAGGCTCTATAGTTTGTGACACACAGGCTTAGCTGCCCCGCACAAAGTGGCATCTTCCTGGACCAGCCATCAAACCTGTGTCCTCTGCATTGGCAGGCAGATTCTTATCCACTGTACACCAGGGGAAGTCCCTCTATTCCCTTAGGTTATTAAAACTAGTGAAAGGGACATGAAAAGCAAACATTTGGTTGTCTGCAAAGGTTTTGACATAAGGAGAGATTCTTCATAGGGAATACATATGCCTCGGTTCACCATACACCTCCACGTCTTTATTTACCCAAGGCAGACAGACCAGGCTCTGGACACTGGTCTGGGCTATCTCAGCACCTTCTTCTTCCACAGGCACCTTGGCCTTGAGCAGTCCAATGGCCATGAGGACGAACGGGTCTCCAGAGGAGAGCACTGAGGGAGATGCTGGGAGAACACAGTGGAAGCCCACGGTGAGAGGTGGAGGCGGCAAAGCTGGGGCCTAAGCCAGCTCTATAGGAAGGACACGGCAAGGCTTTCAGGTGTGAGCAGCATGTTCTCTGTGCTAAGACAATGCTTTGGTTCATTTCTGGGAAGAGACATCAGCAGGGAGCCCCCTCAGAGGTCAGTTCTTTGCCAGACATGAGGGGAGAGTGGGCTGTCTGAATATGCTTGGGAGTGAGGATGTGAAGAGTCTGGCTGGAGATGTATTTTTAAACAGGCCTTCTTAGTGCATGTTAAATGGATGAAGCCTGAATGAAATAAATGAGGTATGAGTACTGGTGAGGCTGGAGAAAGGATATGCCTTTATTTTATGATTTATGGGAAACTGAGAGAGGAGCAATTTGTGAACCAGTTTGGGCAGCAGGACCCAGCCCTGTGGTCAGTGGGACCTGGGCCACTCGGTCTCATCCGGTCTCAAACCCACTTCCTGCAGAGATCGGCACAAAGGCTGCTCTTTGAACAAGGAGCCATAAATTCAGCTTTACTCACACCTGCTCTAACCACCGCCTGTGCTCCCTCCCATATGCAGAGAGCTCCAGGCCAGGCGCCCCTAACTTAATAGACCCTTTCCCCTCACAGGGAGCCACTCAGGAGATTCCACCTAAGTCATCAAGTCTTATGTCTCAGTAGGGTAAAACACCTGTGGCCACAGTGATGTGAGTTTTCAGGTACTTACACGCAGGGAAATTCCCTGCAGATCCACCTCTATCAGGAGAGATGCTGCCTCTGATGCTGCTGGAAGGTCCCTATGTGGGTGATATGTAGAAAAGGCCCGTGACACAAGCTTCCTGGATTTCTGTAGATGTAGAGAATAAGAGTGGAGTGGAAAAGTGGACTGTAAAGACACACTCAATGGGAGACATATCGTGCACTGTCAACACATAGATGATTAGTGGGGAGGGCCTGACCATGGCAAACCAGCTACCTGACCAAAAGCTTCCTCTTTCAGCAGAACCAAAGCCCAAGATCCACCCATGTGCCTCCTGCTCTCTGGCCTTCTCCAGTCAGAAATTCCTCAGCCAACACATCCAAAGCAGTCACCCCTCTCAGAATCTCCTGAGACCATCTGAAAGAGACCTCCTCCAACCAGAGGATCGCTGCCCAGGCAATCAAAATCAGCGATATTCAGATCCACACAGCCCGAGCGACAAACCTGAGGGTCAGGAGGCCAAGGAAAGGCCCCAACCTTTGCTTCAAAGCATAAGGCTGAAGAGGATTTCAAGGGCCTCTTCCTACTCAACCGGAGGACAAATGGGGGGTTCTGGGGTGCATGAGAGAATGAAAGACGAGCCCAGCACAAGCCAGAAACTGAATCCGGAGGACACAGGCCCATTGCTCACGAGGGCAGAGGTCTCAGGGATTATGAGAGTCACGTATGGAGAGTGTAGGCAAGGCTTCAAGGACAGGTCAAGTCTCAGCACACACGAGAGGACACACACAGGGGAGAAGCCCTATGTTTGTGGGGAGTGTTGGTGAAGCTTCAGTCAGAAGTCAGATTTCATCAGACACCAGAGGACACACAGGGGGGAAGCCCTATGTTTGTGGGGAGTGTTGGCGAAGCTTCAGTCAGAAGTCAGCCCTCATCAGACACCAGAGGACACACACAGTGGAGAAGCCCTATGTTTGCGGGGAGTGTGGGCGAAGCTTCAGTCAGAAGTCAGCCCTCATCAGACACCAGAGGACACACACAGTGGAGAAGCCCTATGTTTGCGGGGAGTGTGGGCGATGCTACTGTCAGAAGGCTCATCTCATCAAACACCAGAGGACACACACAGGGGAGAAGCCTTATGTTTGAGGGAGTGTGGGCGAAGTTTCCATCGGAAGTCAACCCTCATTGCCCACCAGAATACCCACACAGGGGAGAAGCCCTATGGTTGCGGGGAGTGTAGGCGAGACATCAGTCAGAAATCAGATTTCATCAGACACCAGAGGACACACACAGGGGAGAAGCCCTACGTTTGTAGGGAGTGTGGGCAAAGCTTCAGTCGGAAGCCTGTCCTCATCACCCACGAGAGGACACACACAGGGGAGAAGCCCTGTGTTTGTGGGGAGTGTGGGCGAAGCTTCAGTGATAAGTCAAATCTCATCTCACACAAGAGGACACACACAGGGGAGAAGCCCTATGTTTGCAGGGAGTGTGGGCGAAGCTTCAGTCAGAAGTACGTCCTCATCACCCACCAGAGGACACACACAGGGGAGAAGCCCTATGTTTGCAGGGAGTGTGGGCGAAAGCTTCAGTCAGAAGTACTCCTCATCACCCACCAGAGACACACACAGGGGAGAAGCCCTATGTTCAGGGAGGTGGGCGAAGCTTAGTCAGAAGTCCGTTCTCATCAGGACACCAGAGGACACATCACAGGGGAGAACCCATGTTGCAGGGAATGTGGCGAAGCTTCCAGTCGGAAGTCACTCCTCATCAGACACCAGAGGACACACACAGGGGTGTATTCCTATGTTTGCAGGGAGTGTGGAGTGAGTTTGATCAACAAACCACACCTTAGCCACAGGAGGATTACTGCAGCCACCCCATGCCTCAGCTCTAAGGGGGCCTAAGAGGAGGTCTGTGACCCATTACTGTCCCCAGGAGTATGAGGAGAGACTTCCCAGGTGTCGTCAGTGGCCAAGACTCCAATGCAGAGGCCCACGTTCAATACCTGATTGGGGAACTAGCTCCCAACAGGCTGCAACTAAGACACAGCACAACCGAATAAAAAATATATAATAAATATTTTAAAGAAAAGAGTTGATAAGCACAGAATTACTTGTTTTAAATAGACCTTCCACCTTCATGACAGGAGAGGAGGTAGAGAAACAGCAGAGGGTTTCTTAAGTGTTCTGGAGATGTTCATGCCAATTGCCTTTGTGGTTTTTTAGGTCTCCTTTTCTAATAAATTTTGTCTCCAAACAAATCTGAATCCCAGACTATGTACTCATTCCCCTGTTTTCACTGACAGCAGTGGGGTCCAGTCATAGCTGAACCCCTGGGAAGGCATCATTCTGGAGGCAAGTCAGTTAGGTCACTGGACAGTCAATCCTGGGTCCAGGGAGAGGAATCTAGGGGTTGAGACAGACTCACCGGAGAAGGGATTCCCTGGCCTCTTGGGAAGTGTGGCCTCTCCTCCTTATAGATCACGATTATCCTTTGGCCTCTCGTGGTTGCCCTCTGGTTCCTCTGACTTCTGTAGCATCAAAGGTGACGACCACGTGCATGTGTGTGTGTGTGCAAGCGCGCCTGGCTCAGAATGGGCCATCTGGTCTCTGCCGCCCCCTCGGGGTAATCACAGCATCTGGACTCCAGATTCGACCACAGGGGTCCAGTTCTCAACCCTGCCCCCAGCAGCTCTGTGAGCTGGGGCAAGATGCTGAACCTCTCTGTGTCTCTATTCTCATCTGTGATACTGGGTGTGAGGACCAGCATTTTGGTCTGATGCGTAAGCACAGGCGGAATCTGGCAGAGGCTGGCTGAGAACGCAAGCCCCACCTTTGCTGTCCTTTGTGTTTTTTCTTTAATCTTTTTTATTTTTTAATAAAGGATAATTGCTTTACAGAATTTGTTTCCTGCATGTCCTCCAGCCCCCACACCTTCCAGGTCTTCAGAGCTAGACGAGGAAGGGGCCGTTCAGGCACTGGGCTGCCCTGATGAGGGGGTGTGAGGTCAGGGGTGCTAAGCGAGGCCGACCTCCCTTCCCACCCCTGCTGTTCCTGCTGAGCTGGGCAGCCCCAGGGCCCCTCCGCAGACAGACAGTGCCCACAGTCGTCACCCTGCCGAGAACAGAGCCTGGAGCCGCGTTTGCAGGAAATCCCTGTCCGCCCCCATCCCACCTCACACGGAGGGTCCTTGAAGCCCACACCGCGGCTTCTCTCTGCGTGGGCCTCGTACCTGTGCCCGTGCGCTCTGGTCAATGCTGTCGCGCCTTGAAATTCTTAACCATGGAATAGTTCATCCTTACACTTCCCTGTCATGAGTGAAGTCTGATGGGCCCCGGGGTGCCCTGTGAGCAGGGCAGATGCACACACAGCACGGGTCCTGGGGTGACCAGGCTGCACGAGGGGACAAGGTGGACACAAAGCCCCCCACCCTGGGTGAGTGAAGGTGGGGACAGCACCAGGAAGCCACGCTTGCTCAGACCCGGAACCGAGCTCCGACACAGAGTGGGGGCAATGGGGTTCTCAAGGTCGACCACACCCTCCCCTCTGTGAATGACCTCTGCCCTGGCCTGGTCCTTCCAGAAGGGGCACAGGAGGCTGAAGTCCGCCCGGCCACCAGAAGACACCAAGGGGAGAGTGGGCCACGGGGCGGGGGGCAGAAGGTGCGACGTTCAGGACTCGGGGCAACGGCCCTCAGTTCCCTCCATGTGCCAGGCTTGTGAAGTGTCTCTACATGAACCGCGTCAGTAATAACCACCCACTATTATTTTCCGGTTTCTATGCTTTCTTAAAGGAACGTGTTTGTCTGTGGCTGTGTTTCCCTACAGGAAGGGAAGCCACATAAACTCCCCATCTTCTGTGGCTTCAGGCTGGGGCCATGGGAGGGAGAGTTAGGGGTGGTGCAGGCAGAGTGGCTTCAGCTGAAAAACGGTGGGGACCCAGAAACCTGCAAGGGCTTCTCACCTGCACCTCCCAGCAGAGCTGGGCCTGGAATCCCCTAGAAGGCTGAGGAGGTCAAAGCTTCTCCCTCCCCCCCCCCTCAAAAAAGCTGGCTCCTGGGGCCAGCCCAGAAGACCCACAAATCCCTCATCACCCACAAACCCACACAGGCCCTCCCTCACAGAAGTGGGATGACCTGGATGGTGGCACAGGTGGTGTGTGACCCCAGAGCTGTGGGTCTCAGCTGACCTTGAGCAAGGGGGTTGGTGCTTTACACAGCCTCCCAGCCCAGGGAGCTGCCAGCAGCCACAAGCCATCATCTGAAGCGGTGCTAGGAGATGGGGAGTGGTGATGCGAGCTCTCTGAGGTCCCATCCTGTCCCCAGGACAGCGGCCAGGCCCCACCTGACACCGGGATTGCCCTGCACGGGCACACAGGACACCAGCAGTCATGGGACGGACAGCCAGCTGCCTCCGCCCCATGCTCCACCCTGACCACGGCGGCCCCGTGGCCGTAGCAGCCCCGCCTGCACGCGGCTCTGCTTGGCTGCCAGGGCTCGGGGATCCTGGGTGAGTCGGTGAGGGTAGAGCTCTCTTGTTGGACCTGGAAAGTGTTTCCACAGAGAATCTGCCTGGATCTTGGCCTCGGTTGGTACAGATGTAACAAGCAGTACGTTCAGGGCTCAGGGGAGTTAGTTCTGAAGCTCTCTGGGTTTAGGGCTACAGCACGTCCTCACCTCCACCCCTTCCACGGTCATGGAGCCTTCTCTTCCAGGGGAAGGTGTTTGGCAACATCAGCCACAAAGACACTAAAGAGGAGCAAGGCCACGGCAGGCTGGGCGGGGTGTTCTTGGGGGAGCAGAGGGGCCCTGGACACTCCCTGCTTGACCCCTGCCCCACCGGCTTCTCCTCCTTCTCGCTGGGCATGCAGCTTTCACCTGCTGGGTGCCTGCCAGTGAGCGGCTCCCAAGACACCAAGCTGGGGTTGACGATGGGGGAGCTGGATGCCAGGGAAGCCGAGACCCTGCAGCAGGTCAGTGCACTGTGGACAAGGGCCAGCCGCACTGACCGGTTAGGCCCTGTGCATTCAGGACACCCTCTCTGGACCCCAGGTGGAGGGCTGCTTCCCCTGGTGCCCACCTGGGTCTCAGGAGGTGGAAGAGAGACCGGGTTGTCCTTCCCACCTCCTGCCCAGAGAATGACAAAGGCCAGTTCCCAAAAGTCAGAGCAGGGTGGGGAGAGTGAGTCTTGGGTCTCACAGGGTCCCTGAGAAGAGGGGTTCACTGCTCCCTTGATCCCTCTTGACTGGTTCCCCTTCTGTGCTGTCTTCACAGGAAATCTCACAAGGACGAGGCAGTCCAGGTGCCCACAGCATCACTCACCCAGGTGCCAACAATCCTCCTTATTTATTATGGGCAGGGAGACAATGTGGCTTGTGTGACACTCCCCTGGACCACAGAGGAGACCCCCCAGGGTGTGTCTCTGCAACCTCCTGAGACCCAGCTGGGCATTGGGGGCAGAGCAATTCCAGCTGGGGTCTGCAGAGGGTGTCCTGAATAGACAGGGCCTAAATGTCCAGTGTGGCTTCAGGGGGTACGGGCAAGAGGGGCACTAACCCCTTTCTAAATATTTCAGACAACCACTGAGTTCCTTTTGGATTTTGGCTTCAGATCTTTTTATATGGTCCATTTTCAGAGTCTTTATTGAATTTGTAACAATATCGCTTCCATTTTTTGTTTTGATTTTTTGACTGCAAGGCATGTGGGATTGTTACCAAGTCCAAGCTCGCTCTGCATACCTCACAACAGGCCAATTAATCAGAGCCGAGGTGCTGAGGCAAGGAATATGACTTTACTTGGAAAGCCAGCATATTGAGAAGATAGCAGACTAATATCTCAAAGAAACCATCTTGTCAGGGTCTGGATGCCAGGGTCTTTTATAGAACACAGAGCTGGGAGGTGAGGAAATACAGTAAAAAGGCCATTTATCTGGCAAATATCTTCTGCAATGGCCAGTCTCAGGAGGAGATGTGTTACTTTCTCCCTGCTGTAGCCATCCACAGGTGGACAGGTCCTGGACAGAGGCAGAGGGGCGGGGTTTCCTGAGGCAGGCCATTATGTATGGACAGTATCCCTGTAGCAAACAGACCAAAAGGAAGCAAAGGTTAGAGTAAAACATTCAACATGGCGTCAGATTTTGTTCTTCCCCGTAACAATTCCCCAGTGTCAGTGTCCATTCCACAATCTTATGGGAAAAGGGGTGATGAGTGTTCTAATTGCTCCACTAGTTGCATCTTTTGGGGAGTGCCCACCACTGGTGCCAGTGTGCTGAATGTTGAGATTTGTCTTTGTTGTTCTTTGGAAAGTCTCTACTTCATATGTATAGACATAATAATATTATAATACAGGTGTTGAGAGTTGTTTTATTCAGTACAAATCTTTTAGGACTTCAAAACCAGGGGGTTGCATCTAAAGTGAAGGAATTTAGCACTTTTCTATGTGTGGGAAGATGCACCAGCCATCTCACTGAAATCATCCCCTTTGATACACACCTTACCACCTGGGACAGCATCCTGACTTCTCCTTCCTGAGTTTCCTCGGGGATCACAGTGGGGAGTGGCTGCAGTCTGATGGCTGCTGGAAAACAGGTATTCTTCTCTTTCCTGAGGTTCCTCAGAGCTCACCATGCGAAATGGCTTCAGTTTGATAGCTTCGAGAGAGTAGGAGGGGGAACCTGGGTCCCCATTGAGATCATCTCAGCAGAGAGAGCAAGCACGTCCTGTGACTCCAGACAACCTTCCAATGTTCAGGGCTCAGCGTTCAGCCTGCAGGATCCACATTCGTCAGCTCAGCCACCATGCTCCACACTAGGTTGCTATTTAGCCCTGAAACCTGCACTGCAGGAGGCCCTCTAAATGTGGCGTCCTGTCCAGCAAACTGTCAGTCACACCCTCCAAGCCTGACCCAGGCCCAGCTCTGCTAAGAGGGTCTCACTGGGGACCGAGGTTCCCCCTCCTGCTCTCCCACATTCCGTACCTGAGTGGGGACAAGGCAGGGGCTGGGGGCACAGTGCCTCCAAGCAGGTAGGGCAGACGTTCTCCCATCACCCCTTGTGGTCCATCCCTGGGAACACAGTCTAATGTCACTTTTAGCAGCAGAGGACATGTGTCCCCAGATCCGGCCCACCCTCTAGGGGTGTGAGCTGTGAGCACTAACACAGGAAACCCCGAGTGACCTGCTTAGGCTGGAAGACTAGTTCCTGGGATGTGAGCTGAAGTCTGAAAGTAGCTTCTCATTGGGATTAGCCTTCTCCAGATGTAGCTTGGGGGCAGCAAGAGCGCAATAAGTGGCCCCCAGCTGGGGCAGCCACACAGTGCCTCTCGACAGCCCTGTGGAAACTGTGCACCAGAGTGACCAGGAGCCCACATTCACCCTGCAGATGGCTTCTGAGAGGTCAGTGACAGACTAAAGCAACCATGAGCCTGTACTCACAGCAGAAAGCCTCTCAGAGTTCTGTGAAAGACCAGAGTGACCACAATTGTGCATTCACCCAGTGGATGGCCTCTGATAGGTCTGTGACAAACCAGAGTGACCACGATCCTGCACTCACCCCGTGGATGGCCTCTCATAGGTCTGTGATGGACCAGAGTGACCACAAGCCATGCATTCACCTAGCGGATGGCTTCTGACAGGTCTGTGACAGACCAGAGTAACACAAGCATGAATTCACCCAGTGGACAGCCTCTGGCAGGTCTGTGACAGACCAGAGTGACCAGGAGCCCACATTCACCCAGCAGATGGCTTCTGAGAGGTCTGTGACAGACTAAAGCAACCATGAGCCTGCACTCACCCAGCGGATGGCCTCTGAGAGGTCTGTGACAGGCCAGAGTGACCACAAGCCTGCATTCACCCAGAGGATGCCGTCTGAGAGGTCTGAGACAGGTCAGAGTGACCACAAGCCT